>NW_010195594.1:0-36395 GCF_000695765.1 Mesitornis unicolor
ACGACTCTCTGGCTTCTTTCCTTCAGCCAGAAAGAGAACAGATCAAGTAAAATTTACCACACCCAGCCACACGTGACTAGAGGTTGGCTTACCTGTTCTTACCCTCCTTCCCAGGCATACACACAGCTAGATGTGGTCAGCCTCCTGGAGCTGGTCTCCCCAGGGCTGACCTCGCACAGCCGTCCCTGCAGAACGCTTCACAACTCCTGCCTTCCAAATACATCTGGTGTTACTGCATCAAAGTTGAGCAGACCAGATCCAAACATTGGGAAGATTAAGTCTAGGCTGTGGATTCCCTGGCAAAGCCTGTGCTCCTGGGGCTCAAAGGAGGATTAATGATGCCCCACTGAACCCCACACACATGCACAGGCTTCTGATAACACTCAGAAAATGTGGTGCCACCAGACCAAGTCGAGTTTCTGCAGAGATGCTGGCGGACAGCGAAAAAGACACGTTGTATCACCCCTTAGGAAAATAAATGACAACCAAAGAGAAGCAGCTTAGCAGTACTTTGTAAACACACTTAGCTGCAGAAATCGTGAATACAAGTCTATTAACAAGCAAATATTCCCAATTATGGTCTTGATATACCAGCTCTCCCCTTGGGCTGAGGGAGGTGTGGGTGGGAAGTCACTGAGCCCACAAGCCCTGGAGCCAGGTGAAGGCAGAGGATGGCTGTGGTACAGGGTTCATGAGCTGCTACCACAGCTTCCCAGAGCATTGCTGGATCGGGTCTGATCCCGCAGGGCTTTTACAGACTACTTGTCTGGTTTTTAAGCATTAAAAGAAATAATAAGCTTGAATCATGCTTGAAATTCAAGACAAATCCTTAAATTGTTACAGTCAGCATATGTTTCTTCCATTTGAAAGAAGATATTAAGTAATCTTGATCTAGTTCAGTTTGAAAGAGATCACAGAGAGACAGGAGAATCTCAATAAAGCCAAGTTATTTTTCTGGATGTAATTCAGCTTTCAATAGATGCAAAGTTTAATATTAGCTTCATCCTCTTGAAGGGCCACAAATTTGCTTCACCGTTTCATAACATCAGTTTATCACACATGATTTAGCCAAACCCTGACAGCCGTGCCCAGGGGGAACACCAAGAGCTGTTGAGTATTTCAAAGCAAACAAGGGCACCGCAGGTGGAGCATCTGATTTTCCCAGTTACTTACAAATATTTTTATTTTGGTTATAGAAACAAAGTGTTTAGAAGAGCTGCTGATAACACTGATTTCAGTCTTCTTAAAGGAAGATCGAGTTGCATGCCCCATTTCTCATTAGTGCATCAGAGATGCTAACGGAGATCCACTTGCCCGTTATTTTTCTTGCAAAGAAGCCACTGGAGCCATGGCCCCTGCCCCAGGCAGCCTCCAGCTGACAAGGGAAAGGAAAGCAAGTACCACAGTTCAAGAAATTAGAAAGAAAACAAAAGGAGTGAAGGGATAGGAATAGAAAAGATGACAGCAATACACTGCACAAATGGTGACAGACCAGACCTCACATGGGCTAAAAACCGAAGTGGATGCTGCGGTTCTACTCTGAAGCACAGCTGCCGAGAGGGTTAAACCATGCTCACCCTACTTCAGTAACTGTGCAACACTACCAGCTCATCAGTTAGATCAGCTCTTTGAGCTCTAACCCCACCAAACGTCTTCAAAGTTTTAAGTACAAATTCAGGAAAACAAGAAGACAGCCATATAAAAGCTACCTTAAAATCCATGCAGTGTTTTATTTCACGGGTCTTACCTATGAATAGGATCGATCTCATTTATTTGTAATAATGTATTTCAGCTGTCACAGTTTGGCCAAGAAAAGTATTCCACGCTTTACCCGGACTTTTGACCGCTCCACTTGGTATCTCGAACCTGGCAGGGGTCAGTGCATTTCAAAGGCCTCCCTTCCTTAACAGCCTGAACACAAAATAGGGTGCGGGGAAATTCGTGGCATATTGCAACCCAGATGGGGAAAGAGACTTGTCCAGCCTTGACTGAAGGATGGGAGAATTAAGACGTCCACAATTTTTCCTTCTCTGGTCAAGCATCTGGTTCTCCACCTTCAGTCACCCCTGGCCGTTTTCTGACTGTAAAGTCAGTTTCTGCAAATGTTAAGGGATGCAAAGATAGAAACTAAGAACTACATTAAAAAAAGAAATGCCATTGCTATCATTTTCCCACTCAACAATATGAAAACTTCTTAAAGCAAACATACAAACGAAAACCCCACACAAACTACAAAAGCTTTTGAGGAAGAACTCTCTAAAATAAGGCAGTATTTTCTATTTCGCAGTGAGGGTAAGCAGTACCTGTCAAAGCACAGGTGCCAAACAGCAGACTAAAAGGATGAAAAATGCTGTGTACGGCTGACATCCATCTGAGAATAAGTGGCTTCTCTGCCCCTGCTCTTGGATCACTTTCAGAAGCAGCGGGATGACTGCATGTTCCTTCGACATCAGCTCCGTCCCAGCTGATCTGACCACATCAAAGGCTCACAAACAAACCTCATCAATGCGAGAGCCCGGTGTGAAGAAGACATGCTGAATCATTTAAAATAAATACTGAGAATATACTCCTTGTTAGAGTCCAGTAACAAGTTTAATGTAGGGAAGTATACACGAGATAAGACGCAGGTCAAACTGAGGTTGACCAAAAGTGAATTTAAAAAATGCAGTAATGGTATAAAAAAAAAGGTTTCTCCCCTTTCCAAGTGAGACACGAGGTCCTGAGGACTCTCTCAAACATTATCACCTGACTTTAAAAGTACAACCTTTTTTATATCCTTTTCCTACCCTGTACCTCATACAAAATAATTCAGAGTTCTCTGCTTCTCATCACAAGTACCTGCTTCTCATCTTTGCACCACAGGATACATCACAGGCTAAAAAACTTACTTTAGAAACAGGCTTTTAAAGAATTCCAAAGCACAAGAACTGCATTTAAAGAAAAAGTAGAAATGAGAGGAATGTACTTAGCAGGGACACTGACCTAGAAGGAACTTCAACTTGAACCTCAAGTTCAAGCACAAGTTGAAGCACAAAACAATTCTTCTCTTTTGGGAGTACAATAAAAACCTTGTACAGAAAGTCTCAACTATTTGATGCTCCAGAAAGTGAAAACTTCACAGGTTTCATGGTAGCAGCCTTAAAACTTTCAAGGTCCTCAAAACATTACTGGTCTTAAGAGGAAATCCAGGACAGGCTCAGCTTACACCTATGTAACAATCAGAAAGCAGGTGGAGTAGCTCTTCTACTGCAGGCTGAAGAATGAAAACCAAACAGAGAAAAGCCTCATTCACATCCGCAAGGGTTTGCAGCTCCTGCCCTCCTGAAGTGAGGAGTATCTGTGGATCAAGCATATGTTGTGTGGGTCACAGGACTCATGAGCTCCCGCCATGCAACTAAATGATCAACAGAACTTTCTGCTTCACAATTGGGCAAAACAAGGATTCTCCTCAGAGTCACATCCAGATGGTGGTGTACCACCACTGCTTTGCACGAGTGACAACCAAACCCAGAAGGACGTGCTCTAAGTAACACGAAACAGCCATCTCTTCCAGACTGAGAAGTTTCATCTTCCACTGGATGCCTTTTCCATTTGCTTCCTGAGCTGCTACTGTAACAGGAGATTGCACAGACCTCCTACCTCCAGTCACCATCAACATAGCATGCAGTCCTCCATGCAGCTTCTCCATACATTATAGTTTAGGACAACTACCAAGGCCTTTCCTTGGGCAGATAACAGCAACAGAATAGCTATAGTGCTTAACCCATTCCCAAAAGCAACCTAAAGCACTCAACTCAAGCAAATAAACATTTATTTATTTTTTTTTAACATGAAGTTTATCACTAAAGGAAGACAGAAGAAGAGCTGACAAACACTGCATGCGTGAGAAGATTCAAGACGCCAGTCTTCACCACGGCTGACCAATGGCTCTCCAAAACGTGGGGGGAAAAGGTACAAGTACAGTCTGAAGTGGTGGCATCTTCATCTTTATCCCCCTGTACTCGGCACTGGTGAGGCCGCACCTCAAGTCCTGTGTTCAGTGCTGGGCCCCTCACTAGAAGAAGGATGTTGAGATTCTGGAGCGTATTCAGAGAAGAGCCACAAGGATGGGGAGGGCTCTGGAGAACAAGCCTGATGAGGAGCGGCTGAGGGAACTGGGCTTGTTTAGCCTGGAGAAGAGAAGGCTGAGGGGAGACCTCATCATCACCTACAACTGCCTCAAGGGAGCTTGTAGAGAGGTGGGTGCTGGTCTTTTCTCCCAGGTGATGGGGGATAGAACAAGGGGAAACGGCACCAAGCTGTGCCAAGGGAGGTTCAGGTTAGAGATAAGGAGGAAGTTCTTTACTGAGAGGGTCGTCAGAAGCTGGAACAGGCTGCCCAGGGAGGTGGTGGAGTCCCCATCCCTGGATGTGTTTAAAGAGCGGGTAGACGAGGTACTTAAGGATATGGTTTAGGGGGTAGACAGGAGCGGTTGGACGTGATGATCTCAGAGGTCCTTTCCAACTGAGCGATTCTGTGATTCTGTGTGATTCAAGGTGAGGTTCTGAGTTCACAATGTTTCTTCGGATTAACACTCTCATGGCCACATTCCTCGGGAGCGTATTTTATCCCACCTAATACAAAAGCAGCAATTGATCTCTCTCTCTCCTACTGCCAGATCTTGTTGCTGACTCCTCACTACCAGTAGTGTTTTACTTGTAAACAGGAGCCTGAATGCCCAGCCTAGAAAGATCCACCTGCAACAAACTGGAGCGCCAGACAGGTAGGGGGAAGCAAGGATACACCAAGTACCAGTTGTGCCCCAGCCCCGCTGAAGGAGGACTGGAATTTACTCCTGTAGTCCTTATGTTTATTGAAAGAATGCTCTTGCCCCCAGATAACTTACAGGAACAGACTCATTACTGTCAGAAAGTAGGTCAGTGTCATTTAAAGCCTAGTTTGAAATGCATCTCCACAGAAACTTCTTAATCTTTAAAAAGAGAATGCATGAAATATTTATTGGATGGTGCAAAATGTTTTGAGAGACTAACAGGGAAAGCTCTTATGTATACTGCATGAAATGGCTTTCCATGCCTCATTGAGCCACAGAGCATGAAAGGAGAGTGGCTTCTTGCGCCTGGCAGATAAAACGCCATACAAAAGTACTTCTCAATCTAGCAAATCACAGCACATGACTTGCTCACTCATTTTCCTGGTGGTGTGTGATCATGACACTTTCTGCTTTCTCTGGTATCTCCTCTCACTCTTAATGATCCTGCCGCAGATTTTTCCATATCAGATAGGCAGCTCATTCTGAAACTTCAATATTCCTAATCATCAAACATTCAGCATTTCAAAATGTAAATAAAATTTGCATCTCTGCAAGAGTAGCTCTGAAGAAAGAATACAGCATTTGCATTCAGACTGGCTAATTCCTGGAAGATAACATTTCATAAACAAAATGCTTCATTGAACATGGAGATTTTCAGCTTTTACAAAGGAAAGTGAACTTTAAACAAATACAAATCAGTTGAGTGATTAACTTTAAGTGCTTTGGTTTTTTTAACTGATCTTTATATATAACTAGTATCAGCAGAACAATCTTTACTGATTAAAGAACCAAATGACAGTGAAACTTAAGCCACTGAAAATAAAGGGGGGAGGTAGAAGGTGACCACAAGAAATCATTTAAGCTCAGTAAAAAGGAAAAAAGACAAAAAATCCCACACTCTAAGCCCAGCCAGCCTAGGTAAGATGAGCAGCATCAGCACTACAGGTTACAAAAGGTAAGTTTAAGTTGTGGGTGGTGTAACAGGTTAAGAAGTGAAACTAAACAAGCCTTTCCCTGCCCCCCTCAAGCTTTGTCATAATCCTAAATGTTATCTTAATTAGTCTAATTTTCTTAATTATACTTCGCAGCAACTCGATCTTTTATAGCACAATTTCAGCATCTTTGTCAGCTTTGTTCCAGCGCTGGAAGCAGCAGCGGCTCCTCTGCCAAAAGCCAAAGTGCACGCGATGTCCCTGAGCTTTGTCTTGAGGAGGTCTCCACCGCCTCCTCCTCACCCCATCGCCGCCGGGGAAAGCCTGTCCTCCTGACACCCACCCTCCAGTTTCAGCCCCATTCTCCCCCCAGCTTCATCTGTCCTGATACTTCCACTCGAAGCACTTCCCATTCCTGTCTGGGAGTCCACAAAACCTACCAACACCTGCAGGGAGCTGGTCATTCCTCCAGAGCAGCGGGCACCACACCATGACGGGCACACGGTGCTTGTGGCAAGAGTGTTATCAGCAGCCCAGCTCGCTTCTCCTGTTCCACACACCCACACAGGTTTCACAAGAATGCTGGTCTTAACCCAAGGCTCAAGTAAGAGACTCTGGAGAGAGCCTTTGTCCCAGAAAACAAAGGTCAAGGTCTTCACCCCGCATCTAGGGCTCAAGACAGACCAGTTTACCCACTGGAAGTTGCTGTGGATTCGCTTCTCCCACCTGGGCATTCTCACTTCTCCAAAAATTATTTCTTATTCTCTGAAAAAGCTTACTCCAAAATGAAAGAAAAGAAGTGGCAGTAATGAGGGAAGGATGTTGGGGAGGGAAGTCATACTTTTCTTAGACAACCTAATCTTCTCCGTATTTTTTTGCCCTGTTCAGTAAGAAGCCTTCAATACTCAACATTTCTCACAAGACAGCTTTGCAGAGCGGAAGGAAAAACAAAAAGAAAAGGAAAAAACCCAAACCACTTTCATTCATCTATGCTGCAACTATTTTATGGCACTGTTCCTAAAACATCCCATTAGCAATAGGTTTGGAGAAGATTAGAGAAGAAAGCTTGTATCCACTGAAGCAAGGTTTAATAGGCTCTTGAGTTAAGCCAAAGCTTTCCCTTAAACAATGCACATCATTAGTAATAATTACCTGTAGCTGTATAATCAAAATAGCTATCATAACTGACAGGAGAAGTCCAGATGTCATCTTTGGCAAGGTTTGGAAAATATTTCTACCAATTGTTACCAAACTGACTCTAAAAGAGAAACAAGCAATAGGAACACCACAGTGTAAGCCGGCAGTAAAAAGCCACCAAGATACACTGTAGAAATTCACCCCAACACCTGGAGACACAACCACAACAAGAAGCCAACACCTAGGACTTCCCTACAGCATTTGGTAAGAAGTAAGACAAAGCCTGCCTGCAGAACACCATCCTAGAAAAAACAGCACGACAGGATCATTTCCTTCACTTTTTCAGTTTCAGTTGTATGAAAGCTTTTCCATCCTCTAAATGATGTCCGGTGACCCAGCTGACAACGGGCCTTGAGTTTCTATCACATGCCCTTCATTTCAAGGGTTACTGTCAACAGGCAGCTGGAGCTGTATTTCCAAATAACAAAACTGCAATAGTTGCTTTACCTTTGAAAGGTCTGACTACTGGAGCAGACAAAACTTTCCCCTATTAGAAACCTTATTTTCTATCTACCAAACGCTCATACAGTAGTCACAACTTTAATTCTTACTGAGTCACCCGATGCCTCACTCTGAGGTCTTCTGTGACATGGGCCAAGAAGGTTTTGGAACAGCAGCACAGGAGAACACACACACGTCCAACGCCGCTTCCTTGGCTTTTGATTAGACCAGATTTCTCAGCAGCAGCCACTCACACAGAATCACAGAATCCCAGAACGTTAGGGATTGGAAGGGACCTCAAAAGCTCATCCAGTCCAATCCCCCTGCCGGAGCAGGAACACCCAGAGGAGGTTACACAGGAAGGCATCCAGGCGTCCAGGTTTTGAATGTCTCCACAGAAGGAGACTCCACAACCTCTCTGGGCAGCCTGGGCCAGGGCTCTGTCACCCTCACTCAGAAGAAGTTTCTTCTCAAATTTAAGTGGAACCTCCTGTGTTCCAGTTTGTGCCCATTACCCCTTGTCCTATCATTGTTTGTCACCGAGAAGAGCCTGGCTCCATCCTCGTGACACTCACCCTTTAAATATTTATAAACATGAATGAGGTGTCCCCTCAGTCTCCTCTTCTGCAAACTAAAGAGACCCAGCTCCCTCAGCCGCTCCTCATAAGGGAGATGCTCCACTCCCTCCATCATCTTTGTAGCCCTACGCTGGACTCTCTCCAGCAGTTCCTGTCCTTCTTGAACTGAGGGGCCCAGAACTGGATGCAATATTCCAGATGTGGTCTCACCAGGGCAGAGTAGAGGGACACAGCTGTTATAAAGGTAGTCTCAAACCAATTTTTAGCACTACAGAAAGGCACTTTGCATGAGGAGCTTCTGGTTTTCTTACGTTAGGCCTTCTTTGGGCTAACCATCAGCACAGAACTTGGGCAATAGTAGCAGAACCAGTAAAAAGAGGCAAGAAGACAAAAAAAAAAGTTAGCAGGTGAATGAAGAGAAAACAAAACAAACCAGCAGCACCTCCCAATACTCTTTTGCATCAACAGCACAGCCCTAATCAAGACATTCCTCTTTCCCAAGTATCTGGAGAGCTGCTCCTGAAGAAGTACAAATTGGGGTTGTTTGCTGGTTTTTGAATATAGGTACACTTAACCTACACCACCACCACGAGAAAAAAGCAGGCGGTCATTAGCTCCACAGCCTCACCCCTATTTGAGACAGGAAAGTGCTCAAATAACAACTCTCCACTTATTTGAGGAACAGATCTCTTGAAAAGCATCACATTGTAAGAAACGTGTCACAGGTAAATAACTACATGCACTCTATTCGTACAAATATAACTCGTTTTCCAACTTCCCACAGTACCAGAAGAAAGTTTCAAAGTCTACGAGACTGCTACGTTACGGAAGCAGAAGTCAGAGTCTTTGTTTTTGAGAATACGGACAATTTTAGAGACGTCTAAACTCATTTCAGTTCCTACACAAGGGTCAGATTTTCAACGCGGCTGCTTTTAAACTCCAGCATGCCTATCTGCTGCAGTGTTTCTTGCTCCCAGTCTCAGAAACGCAGATGGGCTGCTAGAAGTCATTCTGAAGCAAATATAAAATTCTTCCCCCACAAACTGAGAGTTCCTTAAGTCTTAGGAGTTGTTTGTTGGCTTTTAACTTCAGTCTTATTTGCCTGTTAACCCAAAAGTGATTAAACTAAAGTCACAAAAGTAATCTCTCAAAGGCACAGTCAAATAAGTACTTTCATGTGCCTTGTCATTGCTGGATTACTTGCTTCCCAGCAGTCATTTTCTCTACCCTCAACTGAAACAGTCAAAGCAGGCGTATCGGAGCACAATTAAAACTCCTCTTCCAAAGCACAAGCTCACAAAGCTCTGCCTAACACACAGTTACCTGAAACAACCTAAACACAAATGCGTGAGACAACCTTAAGCTAGAAAGCAGGTAACTGAGTATCTACAGAGCATCTTAACAGACAGAAATGAGCGAGTTTGTAGTGATGAATCACATCTTAAACTACAAGACACATCAGGGATAATCCCCCAGACAACATTGAGATGTATCAGTTGACTCTTGTTCCAGCAAAACTATTCTTTCCTACTAAAAAGTACTTTAAAAGTCAAAGACTTTTCTTAAATATCAATAAAGACACACGAGCAGAACCATGACTGTTACTTAAAGGCAGACTTACATACTGTTAAGCCTTAACAGCATAGATTTAATAAATTAAACATCTAGTTAACACCTCAGAAAGTACCTCCAACTTCCAGTACTATGTAATGCAACAGTTAGAAACATAAAATGACAAGATTTCCTTGGCAAGATTTCCTTGTAACTCTGGTAACAGCAACACAATTTTCCATCTTCAAGCAAAGTCTTGGTTTTACACAAAGCAGCAGTACAGGGAGAGGGACTGGGTTATCACTTCAACACCAAGAACACATGTGTGTTGATGTCACAAACGCATGGTATCTTTCTAGATTTGAAGTGGTTTTGCCCTTACCTGGATGGCTTTGGGAGCTCATTGCTAGGAACGTCTAGTCCTTTGGAGAAGGGATTCGAGACAGAGCAGTTTCCACACAAGTAACAGCAGCTCTAAAGAGCTCCAATGCTTCACCAATACATAGAAATCGGAAGTGGGGATTAAATCATGGCCACCTTATAAAATCCAGGGCACAGTGACATGCCGAGTTGTATAGGAAGTAATCCAATAGGGTGGCAGAAGATCTTCTAATGGCTTTCAGAATGGGAACCTGCAATTAAAGAACAAGAGAATTAAGATTTACAGCCATATAAATTACACATGATTTAGCATATTTACCCCCAGAAGCAAAGATTAAACGAGGACACTATTTTAGGCATTACGGCTGCAGAGAGAGTAACTTTCAGAGTTACAGAGGTAATTTTAATTAATAACCATGAAAATGCAGACTAATATTTAACATCATAAAAAAATTAAACCCAAAACTTTTCAACTCCATATTCAAATGTTAAAGAGACCCAAACTTGTGTGTGAATTCTGATCCTCCAACAGCACCATATGAAGCCACTTCAGTCCAACAGCTTCCATATTTTAAAAGCCATATGCATGAGTGGTAACCGTACTTCATGCATCTGTTCTCCAAAAGTCTAAAGAAAAATTCCTCAGTGCCAAGAAATGGTCTTGGAGCAGGAAGGAAGAAAAAAAACCCCACACAATCAATTCTACTCCCACTCTACCCAGGCCTCCAGCAGATTATTAAGAAGCGACTTCATACTGGGGGAAAAAAAAAATCCACCATTCCTAATTATTTTTAAGCTGTAGATTAGAGGGGGAAGAGAGAGGGGAAGAAAAAACCAAACTGCTGAGTTAGCAACCTAGTGCACCTCTGCTCTCCCCAAAATCCAAGTATCCAAGCAGTAGATACCCTAGATCACAGAAACCCTCACCTCAAGAGCCCCCACAGATGGTATTTCCAATGCAAACAGAAATACTTACACACACAACATCTGCTGCAAGGTGTCCTAAAGCACAGTTTTGGGGATTCAAGGTTGAGGGTTTTTTGGCATTACACCAAGCAGCATCCAGTATTTTTAAACAGAATCACAGAATCATTTAGGTTGGAAAAGACCTTTAAGATCAGCGAGTCCAACCATAAACATAACACTGCCAAGTCCACCACTAAACCACATCCCCAAGTGCCACATCTACGCATCTTTTAAACGGCCACATTTTACAGGCAGAGTATCTCAGGCAGATTCTTCACTTTTAACATACCTAGACCTGCCACTGACACATGCTACCAGCTACAGAAACAGACTAAACCATATTGTGTCCTTTACACAAACTATTTCACAACCACACCGTATTTCCCTTCTTTGCACCAAAAAAGCCATCAGCATTCAGACTCCCAACAGAAAACCTCTCCTGAGGATGCTGTGTTAGACAGCAGGTACCCAGAGGAGCTCCTCACTGCCCTGACCAGGCATCTCTGCCCTCACAGCTTGGCCAGCAGGAACGGTTTATACCCAGCCCTCCCTAACCCACTTTGGGCATGAAGTCAGCCAGCTGGCAGGAGCCAACTATTCAACCCATCTGAAGTAATCCAGCTGACTCTGCTCACCCTAAACTGCTCCACCAGCAGATCTGAGGGTGTGGTGACCTCCAGCAAATAGCAATATTCCTTGGGTGGGGGATGATTATGATAGTAACTGCTGCTGCCGCTTGCACAATGAGAATCTCTCCACAATTTATCTGTGCCATTACATTCCAAGTAGTCCCATCTATTCTTGGAAGAGCTCTTATCATGCTCAGATATTCATGTTTCTTTCCAGCAAGGCAGCAAAACCAGATCTAAGGCTTAAATACCACCGCCGTTGCTTATTATGGGCCCTGCTTTATAAGGGTACTTCCCTGGTTTGCAGAATAATGCCCAAGCAGATGCTGTTGAACAAAGAGGCCTTCTTTGCTTTGCTTCATTAAAAAACCTCTGTAATTGGCTGTGTCTACCCCAAGTGTCTCAGCATTACCACTATGCGAGTTCCTCTGTCCATCCTGCATTTTTACAGACCTGGAATGCACCTTCACATTATGCATCGAATTCAAAAGAAAATTACTTAAGTGTCATTTCTAATTCCTGCAGGTCTCTGTCATCCCAAATGTTCGAGATCTTCCAGTTCCATTAATTTGCACATCCTGTTGAAAAGAGTCAGGTCGGCTTAGACCAAGCATTAGCAAAATATTAACATCATTTCTTTCCAATAAAAACAGCAGGTAATGTTACAGCGTAAGTAAACTCAGCTGTAGACAAGGAGGATTCAGAATGGAGTTAATAGATTTCTGTCTATCCATTTTCACAACACAGCAATGAAGTATAGAGCATGAACAGTGAGAAGATGTGCATGCATTTCCCTAATAAACTGGACTGAAACAGAAGCAGCAAATCCACCTAACAGCACCACTAGCTTACCTATTCCCACTTCTTCCTCCAGAAGTCTACCTAAATTCAGTCAGACATGGGAGGGAGACACAAAATATTAAGTTTCTGCATCTCTTAGTAATACTAGTGCCTGGTGAGAGCTGAGATGACAAAAGACCAAGCTACAGATTTAGTTCTCTTATATTATTTGGGATTTCTAAACATTTCCTGCATTTCTTCTAGGAGACTGAGTAAAGTGTAAGTGAAATAGACCTTTCCAGGATACAGACTGCAGCCATTTCCCAAATTACTTCACCACCAAACTCTAATTTTCAGTTACCATTTGCACTGATCTATGACAAAAAACCATGATCCAGTGGACAAGCTACAGATTTAGTTAACTTATACTATTTGGGATTTCTAAACGTTTCCTGTATTTCTTCTAGGAGACTGAGCAAAGTGTAAGTGAAATAGACCTTTCCAGGATACAGACTGCAGCCATTTCCCAAATTACTTCACCACCAAACTCTAATTTTCAGTTACCATTTGCACTGATCTCAATACACACCAGTGAGACATTTCTAAAGCAGCCAAGAATTGTCAGGCCCCCTTCTGCAACAATTCTTACGTAAATTTGTCATTTTGCTACTATCTCACAAAAACACTTCTCAAATCAAGAGAAGCAAAACACTGTTTATCCCTATGCCTATATTTGGAGCTTTTTCCAAGCAAATTGTTTCATTAAAAAAAACAATAAAGAAGCAGAGCTTCTTTTACTTCTACTTCACTGCTTTCCAGGACAAAAGCAATCACCTCTGACCTGCACATCTCGGCTGTAAGAACAGCAAGCCCACCCCACACATAGTCCAGAGAGATGCAGGCAACAGGCAACAGCATCCTGACCGTGCCAGCTTTGGTACTTCACATGGTGTCCTGTCCTAGGCACAGAGCAAAGAGCAGCATCGTCACACACAGCGGTGGGTGGCACTGCATGTTTCAGACTACAGGGCAGGAAGACCAAGCAGAACTGCAGGCTAAAACAAGCAGACATGTAAAACACACACTCATTTAATCAGGTATAACAAACAGGACTGGTATGCCCAAGCTTTCTGCCTTGCAGGAGAGTTGTTCAGAGTCTGGTCTCTGCTAGATTTAAAAAAAACCTCTCGAATAGGAGCACAAATTGCAAAGTAATGCTTATTCACTTCAGCCTCCTTATACCAGGGTATGCCTGAGAACATATGCTCCCAAAACCGAACAAGGTTGGTACATCTGCAACTGTATCCTCATCACATCCCTGGTTCAGAAGGCAGCCAGGCCAGGTGTGCTGTCACCTTGTCACCAGCTGATAACAAGCCTCTGTACCTGCAATCACTGTGCAGCAAGAGACAGACTGAGGGGCTGCAGCCTCAGCAAAAGACCCTTGTTCATCCCTTGTTTCGGTACCTCAACAAACCACCATCCCTCACTAAATGCTTTTCCTAGATCAAAAGCACTATTGGTCATTTTAGCTCTTATTTATCTCCTACCAGCAAGTACATCGCACAACACGCTTGCTCCTCAATTCATCAACAGGCTGGGTAGCACGCGTGCCACCTGCACACAGGAATAATGCCTACAAGGAGAAAGCAGATGGCTCTACACAAAAAGCTGTTTAAAAGCTCTCCCCCAAAAAACTGCATTTCCAACCCTGAGCAGCATCTTCACCTTCTTCCTCTCCAACCGCTTGGCCAGGCTTGCTCCCCCAAAACCACACAGGTGACACAGCTCCACCACTCAGTGCTATGCAACTCCTCCCACATACCTTCCAAGACCACTTTTTTTCCCCACTGGGCATCCAGCCAACCATTAAGAGACAGAATTGCACATGAACTAGGAAATGCAAGTAAGCCAACACCTTTCCAAGTCTGTTTCCATACATTCTGCAGCTACTGAAAGCTTCTTTTTGAAAATAATAAGTAACAGGAAACTTATAGTTCAACCACACGAATGTTTTGACAGCATGAATGTTCACCTTCCTCTTCTCATTCCCATTCCAGATGTGCCTCTCCACTAGTCACAGGTACAAACGCAAAGTAACCAGTAATTAAAGTTATGATAGAGCTTTATTTACAAAACTACTTTTCAGAGCTTAAATTGCTACCATACTTCACCCAAGATAAAAATCTTAGCCTAAGGATGAAGTTTCAAGACTGTTTAAAACCAAGTCAGTCTGGTTGCTTCAGGACAGCCAGCTATCGGTGACCTCACTGCAGCTCCAGGCCCTCTCAGACTCATACCATGAACACCCCCAGACAGCAACGCTCCAGCCAGCTGACAAGATCACTCAAAAACCTCAGTTAAACAAACCTTAACTGCCTGCTGACTCAATGCACCAGAACATGGGGTAAGTCATACCCTTACTATAGTCATTGCTGTGCTTTGAAGTTTATTTCTCAGTCTAGTGAAAGCTGCTCTGCCTTTCAGACTCAAGCTCTGCAGAGGACACTGCCTTTCAGCAGGCCAAGGAAGCTAGCTCTGCCGAGACAACAGCAGAAGGGATGCTAGGAGAATGCCTTCCTTGGGGTTTGGTCTCCAAAAGCCATGGAGACAGCATCTTCCAAAAACCATTATCACCAATCCTTCTGCTTGACACTACGGAGTAAATACCAATAACAAGATTTTTTTTCCAAAAATCTCCTGAAGTATTGGATTCCTTGCTGTGTTAACAGACAAATAGCGTTGAGTTTAATCCCCCATGCTCCATGTAAGATGATGACAACATCACCTTGATGCTTGCTTGGGTTCCCACTTGTAACACAGCCTGTGAGCAACTCAATGCTGCAGCATGTATGCCCTTTGCACGACCCAAACCTAATGAGAGGCAGTGCCTCTGTTGGAGCTTATTGATTAAATCTATCTTTTGACAACAGATCCCAAACTTTACCCAGAGGAAAAAAATAAAATTAAAAATCTGCCTTTACTTTTTGGGGGTTTGTTTATAATATACTGCCAATATAGGATCTCTATTTGAAGGGAGGAGGGGACAAGGAAGAGGCATATAGCTGTTAGAAAACAATAATTATTTACCGTGACCACAAAATGATTTACTGCACCTTCATTTAGAGCAAAGGCAGCATGAAACAGGCTCCCTGGCTGATTTGTCTCCCTGGGGATCATGTCTCCAGAGCCACCACTTAGCAAGATGACAAAGCCAATGGCAGTCGTCCCGAGGAACAACACAACCCTTCACAGAATCACAGAATCTCAGAAGTTGGAAGGGACCTCAAGAGCTCATCCAGTCCAAGCCCCCTGCCAGAGCAGGATCACCAGGCCAGGTCACACAGGAACTCGTCCAGGTGGGTTTTGAATGTCTGCAGAGAAGGAGACTCCACAACCTCTCTGGGCAGCCTGTTCTTCAACAACCTCCCTTCAGCTCTACTCAAGCAGAATACAGCTTTACTGAATCTGTCCCAAGCGACCAAGTTTCTCAAGCATTGCCCACTTCCAGAAGTGCTGGTTTCCCTACAGTTTCAAAAAAAAAAAATAGGCCTTTTCCCAGAAACATATTTACAAGCCTCAAACATCCTCTCAAAGAATTTTAAATCTCTGAAGGCAGCGTTTGTGTCTAAAGACACTCGCAGGAGTAACAGGCTGCACTGCAAAATACACCAACAGCTTAATGCTAAGTTGTGGACAGAAGAACCAATGGAATACCATGACAGTAAGAGAAAACAAAAACAGAACACCAATTTGCTGCTATATTAGCCCATTTCCTCCAAAAACACTAATATTTTGTGCAAATCTGGGAACCTCTCCTCCATTACCAAGTAAAGAGGAGTTTTAAAAGGAGGGCAAGAAAAACGATCAGGTTTGGTACAAATTCCTCATAGAGGTGAAGGTGAATTTAAGTCTTCAACCTAGAATAGAGATGACTTAAGGATACTTACAGCGATGCAGAATCATGATTAATACAGACAAACCACCAATCACTTTGTTTTCAGTTTATTTCAGAGCAAAACATTTTTCCCATTCTTTTCCTGAGAGAGAAGTCAGGTGGACACAGAAGGCAGGGAAGGTATCAGACGAGATACTCTGGGTGGCAAAATGAAGCAGAGCATCATGTGCTCCTTCGTAGCTGCACTAAGAACCACTGGCTTGGGCTGCTGGAGAAAGCAAAAGCTTTCCTAAATCCCAGAAGCAAATGAACAAACTTCTTGGAAAAGAGGACAAACTCCAAGTGGTTCTGCACAAGGCCAGGAAACTCAGGGGACAAGTCACTGTCTCAGGAAAGTGTTTCAGAGAAAGTGTCACCACAAGCATATCCTGTTGTGAAAGGCCTCATCATCAAAGTACATCATCCTGGGTGCTGCTGGACAACGTGGCAATCAAGTACCTTTTAAGACAAAAGCCCACCTACACACCAACCAACAAAGCCACCACATCAACTTGGCTCTGCTGTGTCCTGCACTAATATGACAGTCCCAACTTGTAAAAGGTAACATTTACTCCTTGTAACTTTTTATATTGAACTGAAATGGCATACCAAGCTCTAAATGAGCTTCCACACAAGTTGGGAGTACACCTGCATTCATTACATTAAAGAAAATACTTGAGTGAACTGGCAGAAGGAAGTCATTACATGTAACCTGGGGACCTGGAAGAAGAAGAGAGCAAAATCAGCTGGAGTACCTAAAGCTTTCATTATAGTTACAACTGTGTAGCTAATAATGAAACAGAAAACACAAATTAATACAGCTGTTATCAACAGTTTCTCACCAAGGGTGAACTAGGCACATACATCTCACGGTTAGTACAGATCCAGACTGACCAGTCTAGCCCCTGCTACCAGGGCATCGCATCTTTGCTGAACTCGTTTCTATACTCTTATCTTGCAGTAGCAAAACCAGAGGTACCTACCGTTAAGATCAAAAGCTCAACATAGTGATTCAAACGTACAAACCATCTAAGAAATCCAGCAGCATTACCCAGTACTCCAAGGAATTAAAACACAGCACGTTTGTTTAGCTAATGCTGACGTTACATCGCCAGCCCTTACAAGTGCTGCTCTCACATGACAGCCTCGAAGAACAAACATTGTGTTTCTGCCTCTCCCTTAAACTTCCACTTTCAAATACATGCTGTGAAGATTTATTGCTTATATGCTCACACTAAACACTTTAACTTCGTGACGGGTTTTGTATGGTATAATGTTCAGAAAGAGATCCAATCTCTAACCACACTTGTCCTAAGTGTTAAATTACAGTATATGTACATTAGGACTTCAAGAATAACCAATACCTACTCTGTACTTACACAGTTCCTTCAGGGAAGGCTGTTACACATTGCCAGACAGACCCTGGCAGTTGCTTTTGGAGCACTCGTGCTATTATTTCAGGCAGTGGCTTGTTAAGCAAGCCTTTGCAATCTAAGCAGTGCTATACATGCACCGAAGTCACCATCAGACATTAAAACAAAACAAAATGAACAACAGCCACAAATGGCAAGACACTATTAACTAACTGTGAGCTACTTTATTAAGACAGAACTAATCCACAGCTGTTCAAGAACAGCAAACCCATCTAGAAATAATTAATCTAATTACGTGTAACAGAAATCCTCAATAAAAATAATCAAGAAAAACTGCTTTCTACAGTTTCATACCCCTTCTTACAGTCAAGAAACACTCCATAACTAATGTCCACAGCACGCAGATTCCTTAAGTAAGGCGGCCTTTCCCAGGCTCTTTTCGGTTGTGTCTCAAAGTCAAGTCAGCTGCTCAGACTGGTCTCTGGCAGCAGCCCTTGCACCTCAGTTGCGTAAATCCAAACACTGAGACATCAGCCCAAATTGAAAACACAGGAGACACTGATATTTCAGTAGAAGTGAAGACCTCTCCACCCATTTCAACGTTACTTAGCACATACCTGTCAATCTCAGAGCTTGCCCCTAGCAGAAGTCTGCAAGTTTTCCTCACTAAGCTTTAAAGCAAGGGCTACTTGGTAGAATTTGCTTTTTGCATCCCTGCACAAAATCCCTCACAGTACCATCTCTAGAAACCTTTCTAAATCACCACTTTGATCTACAGTTACAGCTGATTTGAAAGCTCAAGGTGCCTCCACTTCCTGAAAAGAAAAAGCTTAGATCTTCTGGTGGGCACCATGAAACACCAGAAGTTTTTGTGGCCCTTCTCCTTCAATGCAAGGAGTACACAAGAGTACTGACAATACTTCTACTCCCACAGATAGCACACCAATAGCAATGCCACTGGGTGGCTGAAGAGGAGATTTGCTGATATCTCCTCTATTTTTTAGATCTCAACAAGTATTGCTGTCAAAGAGCACTGCAAGTGTCTCAAAAACAGAGATGCAAAAAAGCCCAAGGCTTTGGGAACAACCAAGTAGATGATGATTGGACCTAAATCCTTCAACGCATAACCCATGAGCCCGAACTAAATATCATCTTTAGGAACCTGAGCAAATCCGGAAATACCACCTCACATTCACTCTGTGGGAGCTCCAATTTAAAGTGGTCAACAGCTTGGAAAAATTTTTTAGAGTCAAGCGGGAAGAGAGCTCGTAGAAGAACTGCAGCTTCAGAAACACAACCGACTGCGTGTAAAACCTGGGAACATGCAGATTCGCAGGATTACAGAGCCCTCCTTGACTAGCAAGACGCTGGCAGAGGGTCTGAAAGAGCAGGATGCTTCTGAGCCTGATCCAGTTTCTCAGCAAGAGCAGCAAGAACAAGCAGTCTCACAGATGGATCTGCGTGGGAGGGAGAAAGGATAAAAGTCTGCCTCGGGAGCCTGTTCCAGCTGCTACTGAAGCCTTGGAGGAGTTGGTACAAATTGGACAGAGTTACCTAAAGGAACCAAATCTACCATCTTGGCTTTTTCTGAAGCCCTCTTCTTCCCCCATCCCATGTTTTCCCTCCATCCTAGTATTTCTGCATTTGAAAGAGTTCAAATCAGACAGCTGAAAGCAGCGCTTGACAGAAGGTAAATGAATACTCTGAGTTTATGGACAGCATCCATCTCACGTCTTCACTCCTTCCTTGTAGATCACCCAAGCTACCATAATTCAGAAGCACAAAAATAAAAACTCCTTTTAAACACTTGACTGAGAAGTGACTTTTTAATCAAAATGCCCCCCCAACAACATTTGCGGTGCCAGGAAGAGTGTGTGTGAGCAGCAGACAGCAAGCTCGTCTCCCTGACTAAAGCATCCCCGTGCAAACTCCCAAACAGCTGAAGCTTCCCATCAATGGCCATGATCGAAACACACCCCCACTTCGACAACACACCAAGATCTCCCCTAATTCAAGCAAA
The DNA here is from genome assembly GCF_000695765.1 of Mesitornis unicolor. Lineage (NCBI taxonomy): Eukaryota > Metazoa > Chordata > Aves > Mesitornithiformes > Mesitornithidae > Mesitornis > Mesitornis unicolor. The sequence continues at coordinate 19,596 of NW_010195594.1, forward strand.
TTAGGGTTTCAGCAACTTGTGATGTATCCCAATATTTTAAAGCTTACCATTGTGTCACTATGCTAAAGTCCCATAGCATTTCAGCAGCGCTGAGATCTATTTTGCTGACGGGCTTTTTCAGTGTGCTGCACCGAAGATATTCACCAAATCCACGCTGCCAGCAGAGCAGACACCAAGGGAAAAAAAAATCGGATCATGATAGAAAGTTCATGGATCCAGTCACCATTTTTCTGTAGACTTGCTCAATAACGCAGCTTTTAAAGCAAGCCGTATTTTCTTCACCTGCTCAAGCACACACACAATCTTCCTTTCTCTCTCAAAACAGCTTGATATAGCCAAAGAAAGGATACAACACCTTCATGTAATTATGTTTGGGAAACAACTGAAAATCTTCAGCATGCCAACCACACTTTCACTCTAGCTCAGCTTTCCCAGCCACTAAAACTGAACTACCCACAATTCTTTACCTGGGGTTGTTTTTCAAATCCTCGTACATAGGTAGGGAAGGGCAGAGACAAAGCCATTTACCTTTTCTCGACAAAGCCATTTACCTTTTCTCTTCATGTACCTCAGCTGTTACAGCCCACATCTGAACTTCTTGTTCCTTCTGACAAAGAATCAAAATTACTGGTCACTAGCTGTGCCTAACCCATCTGGTCTACCAGCACAAAATAGCTGAGTACATGTGTCATCAATCACTGTTAATTACTTCATTAACTTGGAAAAAAGAATATTGACTTGTTTTTAAAGAACAAACATTGTTTAAGGTTAGTCCCGTTTGGTTTTGTTTTTTAATTGAATGCTATCTGATTACCAAGAGAAAATAATGTAGCCTGAACACTAAAGCAACCCTTTCACGTAACTCGTGCAATTCTTTTGTCTAGTAAAAGATTTCCCCAACTTTCTTTTGGAACCGACGACATTGCAGTGCTGGTTTTAACCAGGAACTTAACTACGCGTGTTCTCAAACACCCCATGCTCACTGCAGACGTGAACCGCGCTGCCATCCCACCTACTACCACTGTGCTTTTTAAGCTCTGACCTTTGTCATGCTCTTGGAAAGAAACATGCCCCAAGGTCTCCACAAACAAGTTGCATCATTTCCAAGCGGACATTTAGCCCTCTGCTGTTCACTGTAAAATAGTGACACAGGAAGAGAGATGTATGTTACAACAGGTTGTGCGTTTATCTGCAACACTGATATCAAATTAGCTTTGGCACAGAGAAAAAAAAAACAACCAACAAGTGTTATCTTGCTAACAGCACAGACTACAAGCAGTTCAGATTCATGGTGCAAACGTCCCCCAGGACTCTTCCCCTGCTTCAGAGGCTGGACTGGCTCACCCCTGAAGGTCTCAACTCCACTCCACCACCTCCATCTCCCCATTCCCATCCCACGAGCTCACCTCCCCTCCAGACAAAGGGTCCCTCTACGCACCCCTGCCTGCTCACCGAGCCTCATCCAGCTACAGACTCTGCGAAGAACCTCTTGGCTCGGTTCTTCATTATGTTTTTTCATACTCCAGTTAAGTGGCTTAAACACTCATCGTCAACCTTCAAAAAGCAATTTTGTTTGAGAACAATCTGATGCGTTTTCTGCAAAAACCACCTATTTATGCAGCCCTATTACGCCACTGGTGTGAACCAACTGGCAGGTACCACCATTGACACACCCGCACGTCCTCTTTCGCTCCTGAACTCTATCTCTGCCTCACAGAAATGGGGCTGCAGTTGCCAAAATAACACTGCAGGAAAGCGTGCAGACCTGCATAAGGACCCTCGACTCTGGCTATTGCCCAGCTCATCAGACAACAGCACACCCTCAACCACAAAAGTCATCACCATGGGATCCAAAGTTTACATTTTTGTAAGTTTTATTACTTCTTTCTTACACCGAGTGCTAATACGGTGACCGAAACAGAGCACTTCCAACAGCAACGCAGGAATCCAGACCCCAGTGCTCATGAACCTGTAGTGTCTCGCTTTACATTTCTTCTTTTGATGTGTCTCTCTTTTCCTGCAGCTGATAAAAGTGGGTTACAGTGTACAACTGTACTGCATTATGTATTTGAATATCTTCTTACTCAAAGGATCTTAACCAGGGCATCACCCAAACCCAAACACCCAATGAGCATAAAGGATGCTGCATTGAAAAGGAAAAAGAAAACAGCTTTGCCTTTAAAATGCAACAAAACTTTTTATTATTGTTTGTTGGAAAAACCTTTTTTCCTCTCGTCATAAGCACATGAAAAGTGATGCTGACATACACCTGTAAAAGCATGATAGAGCTGGCAGTCAAACACTGAAATTCAGATAATTCATCAAGTACTAAAAGCTAAGCAAACAGTTATTTTTGCCATGTTGTCCTGGTTTCACTGGGATAGAATCACAGAATCAGTTTTCTACTCAGGAAAGCTGCATTTCTGCAATGACTGCAGCACACGATTTCATGAGAACAAAGTTGATCCGACACTTTGTTTCAGTTTCAGCCAGCACTGGTACCTGATGATCAAGGTCTTCAGCAGCTTTGAGTCAGCCAGGTGCAGATGCTGGGGGGAGCAAAGGCCAGGGCAGCTGACCCAAGCTGGCCAACAAAATTATCCCATACCATAAAAGTCACAATCACTATAAACTGGGGACTTTGCTGGGAATGGCTCTTTCCTCAATGGTCACCACCCATAGAGAGCCTTGCCCATCATTCTGCTCCCAAGGCAATAATTCCCACTCATTGCAACCACAGTATCAGCCAAGTATAAGTTTGTGTACTTTATATTAATATTGCTATTAATACTGGGGTTTATTATTATTATTTTATCAAATCTGTTTCCATTTAAACCCATGGGTCTCCTTTCCTTTTCCCCAATTTCCCTCCCCAGGTGGGGAGGAGTCACCAGGCGACAGTTCTGTCTAAACGACAACATGGAAAAACCTATCAACAGTAGCTTGCATTTTTATTCTTTAAATCATATGTGACACGTTAGTTAGCAGCAGTTATTTTTCCTTTTAGAAACATCCAAAGAACCACCTTTGCTAAAACACGCAGCTTTCAGGCCACGGTTGACGAGGCAGGGGATGCCAGCACAGGCAGCTCCCCAGGGACCGTCCTGCCACCACGGGATCAGCCCTCGGCAGGCAGGGCAATCTTGGGCACACTGCTCCATCCCTGGCGTACCTAGCAAAGCTGCTGAGGCTTCGAGTGCAGCCCTGCTGGTCACCCAACAAGCAGCAATCCCCACAGGAAGCTCAAGTAAAAGTATGCCTTTATATTTGTAGGGGTTCCAGGTTTTCCACTCGCTCCGTTTTTAAATGACAAACCACGCTCGTGAGCCACGTGTCCAGAAGAGCAAATTAATTCCATCACCAGAAAAATGTAAATTCCTGTGTTGTACCGCTGTAAGTGGGGTTAAATTCTTAATGACCAACATCACCCTTTAATAAAAGCTTCAATACTTCGTCAAAAATTTTATGCTTGCAGCTGACAAGCAAGTAAAGCGAGGAAGGAACAACTGACATTACTCGTACTCAAGGGGGTTTAGGCTTGCGTTTTATTTATTTGTTTGTTTTATAACACCATGAAAGCAAAAAAGGACAAAACTCTTTAAAGAAGCACTTGCTGGTTACCTTTAGAGAGACAAAGATCACCAAACAGTTGAGAGTTCAACACCTTCCAACACCTTCCAACACCAGGGCTGTTGTTTAACTCAGGGTGAAGGAAGAGCTCCATTTACTTTATGATTTAGACCACATTTTATATAGCCCATTCTGTCTGTTTGCACAACACAAACACAGCAAGTCAAATTGGAATTGTTCCTTGAAATAAGAAAAATAGATTGTAAAGCCACAAGAACTGGGACATATTTCAAAGACTGATACAGTATCTGCTGTGGGGGTTTTTTTAAAGCAGATTCTACAACACTGCCAGTCGCCAGCTGAAAAGACTGACTTCAACTCAGTACCAAGGAAGCCTGAGAGCCCTAACTTAGATATGCAAGAGCTCTCGTTCCCTTAACTTTCCATGATTGAGATTAAAATTTATAGTGCCATTTAGGCTTTACATGCTAAATGGTACAGACACAGTACTCTTCCCTGTAAGGCATTCCTCTTTCAGGGCAGGAATCAAGCAAAGTTACTTAAGCTGGTTCTGTTCCTATTCAGACTTCTCTCAAGTAGTAAAACATCAAAGTCCAAGTTTTAGGGTCTTTTATTCACTCTCCTAGGTTTTGTACCTTAACATGCTCCCAAACATCCTTCTGAAACCTCCATGCTAACAGTTCTGGCTACCACACCAGGAGGAACTGCTTGGCTTTCCAGACGAGCTGCCATTAGCCACCACAGCGCTGCTATGCAGAATCTCCTTTCACTTATCACCTGATACTTGCAATACTTGAAAATAAAGGAACGGTAAGGAATACAAGATACTTTCAAAAATCTTTGGTTCGGTTGTTTTTAAATGTTAATCTGGACGCATCTCGTGTTACCATGAACATAACAATTAATAAGTTAAATTACGCCAGAGACAAAAAAAGCAGCCTGACAGCCAACACTAGCAACCACTGCAGTCCCTTCCTGCAAGAGGTCGAGTGAAAAAGCCAAGCCAGCTACAGCACACTACAAAAGACAAGTAACTCCTTTGGACTCCAGTCATCCCCAAAAATTCACATTTCAGCCCCAGTTTTAAATTCAAGCAACAGCACGCAGTCGCTGCAAAGCAAATGGGACTCCCTGTTACCTCAAAGCACTCTCCATGCAAAGCAAGCTCCAAGGCTGGGGTGGAGGGAAGGAGATGGCAAGAGCTTTTTCCTGAAATAGGATTGGGAGATAAGATCAAGTGAAAAGGAGCAGAGGCTGCTGACGTATCTAGATGCACGGGAGCCTGTAAATATGCAAACAGGCAGCCATTTCTAGCGAGAGTGCAAGAAGCCAGCAGCATTTGAAAACAACTTTAATTCTGCTAAAATATATCGCATTAAAGCAAGAGAGACAAGTCCAGCACGGAACTATACAACAGCTCCCTGTGACCAAGCTAGCTTTACTTCTCATTCAAGGAAATGCCAAGCAAAGCTTTCTATTCAAGAAATGTCTCGACTTTGAATATCACAGTATTTATGAATCACTTTGGACATTTACTTTTCCATACTCTAATGTGGAAGTAATAGATATTAAAAAACCCTCTACATAAAGCTGTAAACTACTCTGACAAAGCTGCATCAATTACCAGTTACAAACCCATCTCCAACCCAGAAAAAAGCTTGCTGCCCAGAAGCCAAGCCACAAACAGCAAATTTCACAAAAGATTACAGAGAGAGGAGAGGAAATAAAGGCTGTATTGACCGTGCATCCCTGAAGACAGATATTACAGAGCAAGAACTGAAGTTTACGTGACTCGATAGCAGATGATAAACTCTAGACGTTAAGAGCTGTTTCAAAAAGGCAATACCTGGACATCCATCCGTTGTCCTCATAGTTTTGAGAGGGAGACATACCAAGCACAAATATATAAATATATATTTATATATGAAAATACAAAATAGATACGATCTATTTATATGAAATATATGCATGTGAAATATCTACGTATGAAAACACCAGAGCCAAAGAAAGCATTTCTTTTCATTTTCACTTCATTTCATCAGCCTACTAGCTCTGAATCGGAGAAACAAGCTCAACGGCCAGCTCTGGATGCAGCCGGAAACAGGCAGTTTGCACATTTATAAGCAAGAGCGAAAGTAGCTTTTCCCTGCTCTAGCAGGGACTGAACTCAACCTCAGGAACTTACTTCATTCAACGAGCCTGTTTCCTAAAAGAGGAAAAAACGTACTCCAACTAGGGCACCTGCTTGACAGCCCTTGGCTTCTCTTCTGAGACAAAGTACACAGCAAGTCAGCTACCTAACGAGCACGGAGAACTTCGGCAATTGCCAGTATCAAAAAATAAGTATGTACAAAAGCTAGGAAGATGTGAGGAAAAAAAAAAATAAATCAGACTTTTCCAGGCTGAATAAGCCTCCCACATACGGCACAATACAACAGAAACGATTTACCCCGAAATGTACGCGACTGCAGAGAGATTAAAGCAACCTACAACTCTGCAAAAGCAGGACCTGTAGCCAGCAGTGAGGATTCAGAGAGCACTGCTTGCAAGAAATCATCTCTCGATCTCTCTGTACCTGTGGTAAACATAACAGACAGCAATTTAACAAGAGATCGCCCAGCAGAACGCCCAGTGCTGAAGCTCCCGAAGGAAGGTTATGGCAAAGCACGCTCGCTGACAGGAAGGCTAAACGGAGGCACGGAGAGGGCTGGTGAGGGCCTGCTCTGGGAGACGAGAGCCACACAAAGCAGAGGGGCAGAGACAAGCGACCGCAAAGCGCCAGGCTGTGAAACGCCTGTCCTCATCACGGGCTCTCTCCATCGCAGCCACCCCAAGCGCTGCACTGGAATTACTCCTTCCCTACTGCCCAGAGAGCACCCGGTGACACGGCCCATAGTCCTGCTCATTTCGTAGTCCTCCTGCAGCTGCAGGAAAACATTAGTACCTTTTCCTATGTTTGCCTGAATTTCACGCCCACGCTTGTTGGTTGGCTACAGCATATGCTCAGAATTCAGTTATCCGTACTCAGAGGCTGTGATAATTTAGATTTTCATTGCCAGTGTTAAGAACGAGCCTCAGAGCTATACACTGAGGCCCTGGAATTTAAATATGCGGTAACACTGTAAATAAAAGGAAGCAAATTCCTTAAGGAAAACCTTTTCGCATGCCAGATCAGTTCCCAATAGTAACTGCTCCACTTTGACAAGAGATAAATATTTACAGTCTAGAACAGAGAACACCTTGTGTTGCAATACTGAGAATGCAAGCCTCATCAGTCCCCAATATACTTAAGAGGTTATTTTGATTTTAAAAAATCTGACTACTTAGAAGCACACACATCAGTCTGCTCATTTACACCACCAAAACGAAAAACTGAAGGTAGTCATACAGAGAAATTGTCAAACATACCGAATCCAGAACAGATTTTCACAAAAGGAGATCTCATCCCTCAGGGAATGAACACAGTTTACAGCAAAAGTCTGAATTATTGCCAATAATATATATTTTTTTCTTCTTCTTCTTTTATTTAAACATAGCCTAACTTGCTCCTCTTTAAAAATCACTCTAGCGAATGTAGATGCTGAAGATTTTTCTTGCTGGGGCAAAAAGGCAGCAAGGAGGATCCATACGAAACTCCTCAGACAGGGCGGGTACCACACTGGGAGCACCCTCAGAAGAGGAAGGAGAAAGCTCAGGCTCCAGTGCGTTCAGCTATCTCTCAGCTTCCAGTCTGCCTCCCAACCTCCCAGCTTGATCAGCTCCTTCCAGCAAAGGAAAGAATGTGGGGAATGTCATTCATAATGGCACTTGGGAAGATCTAGGAATGGAGAGCATACAATAACTGGATATCTGAGGAGGGGTGATAAGCCCCATGCAAAGAAGATGCTTTTATTTCTGGCATTAGAAGGCTGTGTCTCAAGTTGCTTCAGTTTTCTGCTATTTTAAAAGAGGCAAATACCTAACTAAAACATGAATGCAATTTTTTTTATACTGTCTATGCAGTTCTAACTCCAGTTTCTAAGAGGACCTGCACAAGGACATCCTGGTTTCACTGTTACACTCATGTCTGGAGTGTAATACTCCTCACTCAATTGCTATTTGGGCTTTTATGGCACATGCCCTTTGAAGTGTGGCAGTCCGCCGCCAGTAGGCTTACGGAAGAGGTCAATGTCTACCTCAGAGTCTCAGTTTTCCCACTTCCTTCTCCTCTTACAACGGAATTATTACCTTGTGCAGAGCTCCTGCCTTGACCCCACTCACGCCACGGTCTCTGCACTGAGCCAAGCACTATGCCTTATGTTCAGTGCGCGAGTTCTTAATTTGCTCCCCTGCTTTCAGCATCCCTGCACGTCAGTTTATTTTTAGACCAGCATTTTTATAGCAAAGACCAGAAGTAGCACATTTTCGGTGCCGAACTGAATTCGGCTGAGACTTCTAAAACCGGCAATAACTGACTTAAGGACGCTTTAGTCTGATGGTCACAGGAAACTGGTACTAACTACATGTCTGCCATCCAGGATCATTGTCTACCCCTGGGCACTCACCGCAGCACTCTCCCAATTGCCCCACACCACCACTCCCAAGTTACCAGCCAGGTCACAAAGATCAGCCCAATACTGCCCAAAAGGGATTTGTATCAGTCACATCTCCATCAAAAGAATGGATTGTGCCTTGTGTGTCCATGTGTGCACAAGCTTTCTGCGCTGAGAAGGATTTGATCTCCCTCTCCTAAGCAGAGCACCAGCAACATTTACACGTGTACTGCCACGAACTAAATCCAAGAATCAGATTCATCAGGTACCACCAGCACCTATTGCTGCTTACAAGGCATCACCTCGTACGGGAAACATCAGCAAAAGATACCCACATACAGCCACAGAGATGAACAAAACCATGTAAACTGTGTAAATCCACCCAAAATAAGCATCAATTGCTCATAAAATTGCATAGTAGAAGTCTCTTCTATTTTCAACGATTCACAGTACGTGCTCATGAACAAGACTTCAACTTACAAGGCCATCTTCTGCAAGGCAATAACAGAGCTATACTTTGCCCAGAAGTCACACCAATACATATATCAACATAAGCCTTTTTGTCCACTGCTCCAGAAGTATCTAGCTCTTCTCCATTATGCTAGGTTTGACGGTTTATAATGTGAAAACTCAGAATACGGCTCTCTGACACAGGTTCACAGTTTTTGCAGAGCTTCAAGCACAACGATTTCCTCCACCATTACAACAAAGCCCATTAACAAATGCTCCATTTGAGGCACAAGAAGCAGAGGAGGCAGCAGCCTGTCTCCAGTGCAGTGCATGGCACTGACTTCTGTACAGAGATGAGGAAAAGCCCAACAGAAAGACAGGTGAGTACAGACCCCACGTGCAATCAGAATAAATAGTCAGGTGTTCCCTTCTAGTCCTCTCCCTCCTCCTTTAATCATGCTGCCAAGGTAAAAATCCTGTGAGAGGCAGTCTTCATTTGATTACATCCTTCAGTCTCCACCAGGATCTGACAGCAGGTAAGAGTTGGGAGGAATAAATAAGTAAATGACATTTTCTCCCAACCAAAGCGCTGCCATTAGATTCAAAGAGAAAAATCAGTCTTGGGTAGGAGAAGTGCACAACAGAATCCGTATGGAAAAAAATTTATTCTAGGAGGCTGTTTTACATCAAGGAGGTGAGGAAAAACTGAAATGCAAATGCAGAACAGAGTAGCCAATTTCTATTCCAGTCCACTGAAAGGATCAGTTACTCAGCAGGATACCTAACACTAGCCTCAAAACATACCTGACTGCGTGTGGCCTCCTCATCTAGCTTTCCTTTCCTCTCCATCACAGAATGAAGACAAGACAAAGTTTTAAGCACACTCACTACCAAACACACCTGGGCCTTGCTTTGTCACACTGCCGCCGAGGAAGAGCGACAGCGACAGAATTCAACTTTGAGAGCTTCAGTTGATTTGTGACAGTAGTCACCACCTACAGCAGAGGTGAGGTTTACCAAAATCCAGGGGTTCTTTGTTGACTAACAGCAGAAGACAGCAGCAACAGACCAGGCTTTCTGCTTTGCACATGGAGCACGAAAGGGCTGTGCTCAGCATCAACCCAGCAGAGATCCTGCTAGCATCACAGGGAGCCATTTTCTATCTTTTTTGTGCTACACCAGCACAAACCACAGTCAGAAAAAACATCACCTTCTCGGGAAGGGGGCACAAGGCAACAGAAACCGCACCTTACTGCTTTCTTGCCTTCTCCAGTTTTATAAAAGGTGTCATCATTCATCCCTTCCAACAAGGCCTCCACAAGAAACGTGACCCATTGTCTTCTGAGATATTCCAGAAAGATGCCTGTGCTCCTCTTTTCCCCAGACAGTCTAAAGAAAGAGGCCAGGCTGGCTGGAGAACAAACTCTTCTTTTGGTTTGAAAAAAGTAAGTTCTAGCTGTGCAGTACTCTAAAATACAATCCAGCCTACAGGAAAACTCAGGTTTACCTATGAATTCTCCTCCTAGGACATCTCCCGCTTGACTGTCTGCACCACAGGTCTTCCCTTTCCGCTGGTCCTTGGAAGTTAAATAATCTTGACATCCCTCCTTGTTTGCAGTGTGAGGCACTGCGTTGAAAGCCAAAGCCAACAGTCCATCTTCCATTTCATCCCACCTCCTGCAAACTGCCCAGTGTTCACAAAAACCTGCCTCACTGCCGCTGTGCTTCCGGAGCAGAGACCTCTCCCTTCTCACCACCCGGAGCTACCAAGCTCTCAAGGTTAAAACATACAGACTATTCCATTCTTCAGAACCCTCATAGTTTCAAAACCATTCCTGACTTAACACTTCACTTCCGTGCACATTATTTGAGCAGAAGAGCCAGTCTTACAGCTCTACATTTTACATGAACCTGCAGGAAGAAGGCAGGACAGGCTTTTTGCTCACCACAAAAACTACCTGTATTGGGGATTTTAATAGAATCCAGAATGAACGTGAACAAAAACTAGATAACTGTAGCTCTCATGGGGAAAAAACGTAACTTTCCTAATACTTTTAACAATACTCCCTTTCTGAATACTTGTTGGGAACAGCACACAACAGAATAATTCATTGTTTCAGGCTTACATTTTGGATCCTTTTCCTGGAGCAAGGCACACAAGATGGAAAATTTTGTCAACACAACACCAGAACTAACTTGAACCTTTTTTCCTCTGAGCAAATGCGAGGTAAACAGTATTAGGAAAATGCAGCACAGTGGAAGTTAACCGACCAGAGATAACACTGTCAAAGCTGCAGCTTTTTACTGAAGTTAAATGAAAACTCAAATGGGAAGACAACTTGGAAAACAGCAGGCGAAAGGGAAACAGCATAATGTGCTCATCTACCTTTCATCCTGAAGAGCAAATCTGAATAACTGCTTGTTCAACACCAGACATCAGTGCGGGCGCAGCTGCGATGCTACACCTGCCCACCGGCGTCCTCGAATCGCAGAGAGGACAACGCAGCACCGGTTCGAGCAAGCACGACACCCTGCAAAATCCTGCACGCCAGTGCTGGTGACAGGCCAGTGACGAATAACTGCTATTTCTCAAATTTAAGTTAAACAGAAATTATATCAGCAAACTAATACTGTCGTGTGCCTTTGACAAATGAAATTTGATTTTACACAGAACAAGTCACCGTATACTAATGCTCACAGAATTTAACAGTAATTAAGTCTTACTGACAGGCGCCTCATTAAAGCACCAGTTCTTCAGAAAAATTAATAAAGTGAATTATTTCCTACGTGCAAAATATCAAGATTCTTCACTACTCATGAAAGACAAATGGAATTAAGTTCAATTGGATGTCAGCGTTCACCAGAACGAAAGTGACACGCTTTAAAAGAGGGTTTAAAACAATACAATGCTACACTGCTAGCACCCACTCTGAGATGTTAACCTCCTATGCATTATTTTTCCTATGATTTTGGTTTTTTAAGACTTCTTGTATGAGAAACAAAGGTTCAATCGTTTGATGAGGGCAGACGGCTAAGCGTGCCCACGACCACAAGTCAACACACATTGCTCTGCACTAGTGGATGGCAGATTTTTAATCAGAATATCTAATAAGAAAACATGAAAGAAAAAAAAAACATGAAGTTGATCAAGATGTGCCTAGAAATGAATGCCATGAAAAAAAGCCTGAATTTTTACAGGGGCAGGCCAAGCTGTAATGCCTTACAAAAAAAGGAAAACCATAGAAGGTTTCCAAGAGATTTTTACAGTTTTTCTTAATTGTTCCCTTTTCAACATCATTACGCAACCTGCGTGTGCCTTCCTGCTTATCAACCTCCTTATTTTACCCGTTTTCCCCTCCTCTTAACTTCATCTAAGTTTTGTGAGGCAGCTCCTTTAAGACAGCCAGAAATACAGTGCATATTTGTCTCTTTTCCTCCCAGTTTAAACTGCCCAAGTCTTTCCGGTGAAGAAGCTTTGCCCAAAATCTGCTTGCTATTCAAGCAGCCCTGGCAATGACAAGCATCACTTCATGAATCATCTGTTATATATTGCCTTATCAACACGGTCCACTGCAGGATAAAGTAAACCTGGCCCACTCCAGCTTTCTGCGTACCACAATCAACATGCAAGTGGCATTAATTACCAGAGCGGTCTGAGGAGTTCCCTCATCCAAGGACTCAAGTCCAGTCACAATATCTATTAAGAGACAATCTAAATAGAATCACAGAATGCTAAGATGCATTTCCTCCCTCCACCACGCACAGCTTTTACTTTAATTTTTCAGAAAAGTATCTACCCCTTTTATTAGGTCACAACATTGCCACATTGCTAATTTTTAAAGCAGACAGCTGTAGTGATTCTGCTGCTTCTTACCTTAAACAAATTGAGACAAAACCACATATTTTCAGGCTTTTCCCCCCCTCTCTACTCAGACCTCCAAGATCAGCAAGCAAGCTGAGGAGAATCAGGTTCCTTTCATTGCTCTGGAGCATTGGCATGCTTATACCTAGGGAACGTGGAAGCAAAGGTAAATGGAAAACAGAAGCTACCCATTAGAGAAGTGGACTCAAAACTGAATTCAGTGACAAGACATTTCCTGGCAGCATCTCCGTCCAGTAAAACATGCTTTCACAAAAGCACAAACTCAAAAGATTCCAGCAAGAGCCTGACAAAATTTAAACCCAAGGGCTGGCCTTGTAAACTAGGCAGAAGAATTGACAAACATTACAGAAAAAGCAATGGGACAACCGGAAACAAGCTAAAGGTGAGCTGGAGGAGCAACGAAGTAGAAGCTGACACCTCCAAAGAAGAGTGGTATACTTGGCAAGTATTTAATGAATGTCATTACCAGTGCCCAATAAGTTCATATTTCTTCATGGTTTGTGACAAGTATTGCCATTTGGAACAGGCTAGCAACAGATACTATTCAGCAAATAAACTGTTCTGGTAATATTACCACAAGTACTCAACCATAGATACAAGACAAGTGAAAATACAGTCCCAAGGGTATGGAGTTTTATATCATACATATATATATATATACACACACATACACACACACACAGTGCCAAGGATTATTTATTTCCAGTAAATACAAATACATCCAATGCCAAGGAGTGTAACACAATCACTTCTTTAACTGGAAGAGGACATCAAAGAGATGTTTTAACCCCAAGATTAAGTTGGCAGAGCTGGGCAGCAAGCATCACGTCAGCACACACCTACAACACTTAACCCAGAGACACGCACGCTACCCTTGAGAAAACACGAGGACAACCAGTTACTGTGACTTTACGAAGGTACGGAATGGCATTCAAGCATTAAGAGGAACACTTCAAGCAATCCTAAAGTGCCAAAACTGAAGCCAGTAGTCTTTCAGTGAAGCACGCCCAATATTCAGCTGATCAAGAATGCAAATACCCCACATTAAATCATCAGTTTGTCATCCTTAAGGTAAGGCTGTGCAGCAAGTTTTGAGAGACACTTAAAATATGAACTCCTTTTAGCACAAGTTATTTGATAAGCTCATTCAGAAGCAAACCATTTTAAAAGCTCTTGCCTATTCTCAGCTCTAGAAAATGAAAGACATTTGGCCTAGAACATTTGATCCTACCACATACTGTGTATTTGGTGGCAAGTTTTTGTCTCAACACTTTGTTTTAAATGTGTTTGGGCACATTCATGTATAGAAGGTCTGCAACTTCCTCAGATTTTAAACGTAAAAATTATCCTAAGGGGCAAGTTTCAGGCATGGAATCAAGTTTCTGAATCACAGATACACCTTAAGACGGCTTAAAAACTCTATTCCCCAGAAAGCCATTTCAAAGAGAGCTTAAGAGGGCAATCTCATCTAAAACCATGGACACCTGCTTAATTTTAAGCTTTATTTTTAACAAGTCCTACTCCTCACCCTCAACATTTGATTTAAGGTTGAAGACTGAGATCATCCTCACCTTTTCATCAGTCTATGGACAGGCAGCTCTCCTGCACTCACGTGTAGAAGACAAAGAGAAAACTGAGCACTCACCATGAGCAGAAAGTCACACTTGCTAAAGCTGCAGGGAGTATGCAAACCACATGGCAGGCAAGGTACCTACCCTGCTCATGGGGAAAGCAGAAAGACCTGACAGGTAGGACAGAGCTTCCTTCCAAACCCATCCATCATCTAACACAGGTCCATGGGACCTGCAAACCTTTTCCAGAACAGCCTGGAGCTCAAGCCTCTGCTGATCTGGGCAAAACGCATTTCTTCAAGACAACCCACTGCTATTCACCTAAATCTCTCTTATCAACTCCTGTTAATAGGTAACTTCTTCAAAGTTCATCAGTCTGCAGGTGACTGTAAACGCACCACTTCTCATTTAAAAAACAACAACTCATTTTAAGTGCAGTGTTGCTTTTCCCTTTTCTGCATTAACAGGACATGGGCACAGCAAAGCAGAAAGTTCCATCTTGACCAACACAACGATTAACATATGCAAGAAACTACTGTTTCTGCTTTATTCTTTCTGGTAGCAAATCATCACCACCAAAAGGCAAACTAACTTCTGCTGAGGAGTTCACCTGCACCACACATCAGGACCTGATGTCCTGAACCTGCTGTCTCCTAACCTGGGGCTGATGGACACTCCTTGGGCTTCTCAAGAACTTCTTCACTGCCTTCTCTTGGTGCAGACCACAAGTTCAGTAGCTCACATCTGCCCATTTTCTTCTGCTTTAGGACAGTGTCTTAGAGATGGCACTACACAAACTCAGACTGCTCCACAAACATCTCCTCCTAAAGGAATAAAAGCTTTCATGCCATACGTATGCTTTTCTTTCATCCCTCCATCCCATTAAGTAAATGACAAATTCCTCTGGTATTCTGAGGTAATTTTCAAAATACATTTCATGCATTTTCTAATCTGGCCACTTTCTATAGGGCAGCAAAGTTAAATTTTAATGATTTAAATATTTGGGGATTTTTTTTCCCCCCCCCTAAGTTCAGCAAACCAAGGGCACAGCTCAATATCAGCAAGGGAAATCTGTCAGATGCAAATGCTAAAACATGCCATCCAAAGAGGAAGAAAAGCATATAAACCTGGAAAGCCATGTCTTACACATTTCGCTTTATACAGAAAAATCTGCAGCCGCTAAAACTTACTCTTCCTAACTGGGTGGCATTTTACATTTCCAAATGTAATTGAGTGAACATGTTGCCATGGTTACAGTAGGATTCTGCAATAACTTTGTTGCCTTGTAATTGCTGTATATTTGTATACAAGCAGCTGAGCTTTCTTCATTCAATGCCCTCTTAACTCTTTCAGAGAGGCTGTGGAGTGACAACGGCAGCTTTTAGGCTGAAAACT
Organism: Mesitornis unicolor; assembly: GCF_000695765.1. Classification (NCBI taxonomy): domain Eukaryota; kingdom Metazoa; phylum Chordata; class Aves; order Mesitornithiformes; family Mesitornithidae; genus Mesitornis; species Mesitornis unicolor. The sequence continues at coordinate 35,018 of NW_010195594.1, forward strand.
CCATACAGTGGTGGTGGAAACATCAGAAATGATTAAAACTCAGTGCCGCGACAGACCGCATTAAAAAAAAAAAAGCCAGCCTTGCCAAGAACCAGATTATTATATAAACTTCAGAGCTCCTTAGCTTTTAAAAATGTTGCCGTTAAAAAAAAAAGGTCCAATTCAGATAATTAACTCCAGGTAGCTTCTGGCAACAACCAAAAGCACTTTGATGGCAACAAATCCTACGCAAGTCCCATTTATTGACAGTACATAATACCAGTAAATCAAAATGCATTGGCAAGGAGATTGTTCACTCAACGGTGAAATTCACTGTAGCACGCAGGGCCAAAATAATACTTGCTCCATCGCTTCAGCCTCAAATTAGCATTATGAAGACAACAGACTACAGCTGTTGGAAACAGGCACGAAATAAAGCTGAAGAAGAAATGGAGAACACAGGAGAGCACCCGTACCCTGCTCCATCACCCCATCCCAGATTTACAAGCCATTTTCACATCCTGAATCCACCCACACCTTTCCACCACAGCTCCCACTTCTCAGGAACATTTTTAGACCTGTAATCCAGGCTGGAATATCAGGCAAGCCTTGTAACATGAAATCCGCTCTTATGGCCAGAAAACAAGCGCTTTGCAGTGACAAGCCTAATTAATGCAAATCTTCCACAGCAAGCTATTGACAAGCAAACAACAACAACCAAAAAAAAAGCTTTCCACTATCATGAAATCCATGCGCAAAACAATTACGCAAGTGTTTTGAATAAAGGGCAGGTTTACTTCTCTTCAAATGGTTCGCGGGCAGCCGAGCTATAATGTTAAAATAATTGTTATGTAAATACATCTGCTTGCTTAAGATGTCACGCTGACGAGTTTGCCACGGCCACAAACACTCCAAAAAGATAACATTTAAGGAGCCGATGGGAATTGCACAGCATCTCTCCTGATAAATTCCTGCAGCAAAACCCACACAACAACTGCTCAGCAACACCTCCCTTCGCGCTCCTCCAAAGGCATTATATGCTTAATTTATTTCCTTTTTCTACTAGTTTATCGTTGCACACACCAAGGCTTTACCTTTCAGAGCGGCGCACACACTTTATTCACCACCAGCTCCCCTCAAACAGGCGAATTTGGGGGGGGAGAAGCCGCAGCCAGGCGAATTTGGGGGGGGGAAAAGCCGCAGCCAGCGGCTGAGGCCGAAGCCCTGCCTCAGACCTGTCATTCTCCCTCGCAGCCCAACATTACCTCAGGACTCCCAAAAAGCACCGTGATGCTGAGGAGAATACCCCTTGTTTTCTCCTCTTAACTATAAAAAAGCAGTTTCTTAATTATTTTTTTGGAGGGAGTTGGTGTCCCGGGGGGCCGGGGCGATCCCCTTG
>NW_010195595.1:0-52673 GCF_000695765.1 Mesitornis unicolor
AAAGGATCAGACAAAAAGCAAGATGGCAAAGTGGAAACTCGTTTTCCAGGCTTTGGATTACTGGGAAGAAGAAACTCCATGCGTTTTACAGGAAACATTTCTACATGTAGCATACATGGGGGATATCTAACTGGGGGAAGACGTGGGAGGATACCAAAGCAGTCTTTCCAGATCAGCTCTATACATGTGAATTTAACACCTTCTATTATGGATTAATAGATCCATATTTACGGATTGAAATGTTTTCGCATGCCTCCCTGAACCTGGAATTGGCATTTGCTGGTAAATAAAGCAACTCTTCAATTATTCAACTTATTCAAGGAAATCATCCATTGCAGTGATGCTTGTCTAGGAGGGTATGAGGAAAAAATACGAACATTTTAAGATTAAAGCTGTTATGTTTACCTGGCATTATAACATCAGGAAAACCCAGCTTCCTGGTAACAGAAACGCCTCTGTTGAATATCATGGGGTTTTCCCTTCGAATCTGCTCCATGTCACCACGAAGAAGCTGAAGAGATATTATAAGTCCTGGAAAACAAACCCAAAGATGTTAATGAATTAGGTGTCTCTATATACAAGGCTTGCAGCTAAAATAACGCTTTGCTCCACGAAGCATTGCTAATTTAATACAAATACACAAATACAGAATTGTTTTCTCCCTTGAAGTAATTTAAAACTGAAATGGAAGAAACAAATGGAAGGAATCAGTTAAGAGCCTAACATTGTATTAAAATACAATTTTTAAAGAACACTTCGTTTCAGAGAAGTCACAAGTTGCAGTGAAGGACTCAGCATTATTTCTGTTCCTCACACAGAGCAGGTTACAACACACACGAGCAATGCCACCTCGGGCTGAACCACCACATCACCCAGCGCCGTAGAACATCTCTCAAGTGCCTTTAATCCCACTTAATACCATAAAAACCCCTCAAAGCCTATCTGTTCCACTTGTTTCTTCAACTGCTTCATACAAGAACGTTGATTTTAATGAAATTCCCTTCAGTGCATCAACACACTTCAAGAGCACAACTGGTCGGACTGACTGCAGAGAAGAGGAGTGATAAGGGCTCAGCAGCCTGCGCTCTCAATAAGACCCTTGCTCAGTGCATCAGCTTGCCCAGGAAAATTACAAGGTTAATCTCAGTCCAGCTGCCTTCTCCAGCTGCTTTTAATTTGCTACACCGCTGAAATGAAGATAATGCATTGGTAAAGTCACAAAGTCAAGCACTGAGATACCAGAAAACCCCAGCATTAAGTTCAACCGTGTCTGCTCAGTCTCTCGTGCTCCACACAGCAACGTGAATTACGTTCACAGTGATCTTCCACAACCTTTATCTCACTCAGTGAGTGACAGTCAGTCAGTATTTCTTGCTGTCCTCTCTCTTCACTTGCTGGAACAACACATACGAAAACCAACACATATTCTTGCATGAGCCATCTGAAGTTCTGCTATTTCCTGAACTGAATACATCGGCTTAGCGAACACTATTTAGTCACCACTTGTTAGACAAGTTACTGGGGAATGAAACCAGCAATACCATGTACCTCCCACCCAGTTTCTGCTCTCTTCCTTTCAAGTAATTTTCAAGCCTGCTGTTTAGCTTCAGCCAAATTTGGCAAATAAACATATCTAGATATATGAAGAAGTTCAGTGAATACTGGGAGTTGGGCTGAAAAGAAGAGCATAGAGCCTTAAAATGAAGGAAAGCTGAGATCAACCAGCCAGCTGGACACCCAGCATGGACCTACTCAGAAGCTGCCAAAACACGGACTTGCAACTGTCCAGCTGAGGGTGCAGAAAGGTGCAAAGCCCTGCAGGGAAACCAGAGAAAAAATTCAAAGCCTTTGAACACCACGTATGAGCGTACATCTGTGTGTGTTTGACAGAGCACAGGATGTACACTCACTAATCAGAACTCATCTATTAGCTACAAAAATCAGTCACTAGAGGTAACTCAACATGTATTTTCCATCACAGTATTTCACGTATTACTGCTGTGATACCCTCCCACATATTCCACCCCAAAAATGTCTGATGAGCTTCTTGCTCTCCCCACGAGGTTTTGTAGATCTACTCTCCCATCGTCCTTTTCTACCCAGTCTGTCCTTCCAGGTTTCCTCCTATCCACTTCAGCAGATCTGAGGGTCTGATTCTACACAAGGCTTGGGAAGGTGAGGAGAGGAGGAGTCAGAGAGCTTTTCTGCAGGGAAAAATTGTGATTCAGGCATTTTCTGAGCACTGCACGAGCAGGTTCTGAGCCCCAAATTGTGTTGCCTTCACTGAAATCCCGTCAGCCTGCAACACAGCCCCCCCCACCAGGACAACTCCTCTGCCAGGTTCCTACCTCCTACTCCAGGGATGCACTGGATCTGCCTGAAGTGTTGGAAATAATAACTTCAAAAAGCCAAAGGCAAGGGTAAAATGCATCTATTCTATCTATTCCCCTTTCCTGCTGCTCTTCAATAAAGCTCATGCTTGGAAAAAAAGAGTTCTAGGCACACACCTGGCATTGGAAATAAATGAAACCAGGGCAAGTTTTCAAAGTAATAAACAATTCAGGAAAGCGTTTTAATGATAAGTGGTGGATGACCCTAAATGTAGCAGGAGGAACAGCAGGGGAGGAGACCAGCTTTGCACCTAATAAAATTCCCACCTCAGACCTGCTTTATTTGCTTACTGTCGTGCTCACACCTCCTATGGGACCGCGACTGCACATGCCACTACCGTAGTTCAATGCGCGAGCGAGTGAAATGAAGTCGACATCAGCATTCAGACATCAGCACACCATGAATCAGGCACTCGTTAGCGGATGCAAAACCAGCTGCAACGAAGCAGAACTGCATCCTATCAGCTGGTTCACTTGGAATGAAACAGCAACGGTATCTGTCAATTAGCGAACTACAGAAGTCGCTAAATGAGGTAACAAGACAGGCCAAGACTTTCCATGTTTGTCTGTCGTTGACTAGGAAAACAAAAATGGATGTGAAAGGTGCCGAGACCGTTGTTCCCCTCAACTACATCACGAAACACTTCGTAGTGAAACTATCAGAGTCTTCCTGGTAATTCATGTGCAGGTATGAAAACACTGCTTGTTTTCTGGACAGTCAAATACATCAGACAAATTTAACCCTCAGCGTGCTGAGTTCACATTACTGTCAGTTGTACCCGAGAGGGAAAGACATCAGGCTGGGTTTGTTAAATTCCTGGTTAAACTGGCAGACACAACACAGAGTTTCACCTGTAAACCAAACGTGAACGAATTGTAGCTAAACTTTTAAATCATCACAGATAAATTCAGCTCTGTATCATCTCCCATCTCACTGAATTTCTCTGGTATTAAAAAACCCAACAGTTTCCTGAAGGGAATATGACAAAAATGCACAAGTAAATATTTACCGTAGTTGGAGCTGGGTGCTGTGTACTTGGTGCTGGACTTGCGAATAATGTTCTCATGGATCTGACACCATTCGTTTTCATTGTTACACCTAAAATAAAAGAACACCACGTTAAAAGCTTTCTGCCGAACCATCTTAGGACAGGAAAGTCAACTTTGCTGTAAAGTGAACATGAAAGGTCGGGACGCTCTGACGAGTGAGAGAAACCCCACGTGAATCTTGCTTTTAAAAGTGCAAAGAAAGCTGTCCCGAATTGTTATCTCCTTCTTATGGACACTTTGGAGCCCGTGGTGACTTTTCTGCCATCAAAGCCATTGTTCCACTCTCTATATTATGACTGAATGAAGAAAGATCTGGACGTCTTTAGTTGAATTCTGTGCACTTCATTAATTTTAAGTTGAAATTACCTGTTGCCATATGTTACCTTTTGTGTTTCATAAAAAAAACCCCCACAGAACCAAGAAATAAAAAGTGAAACTTGAAAGAGTAAATAAAACCTTGATTTTTGGTATCTCAGGCATTTACAGGACTTTTGCTTACCTACAAATTTTACAGAACATCTCCACACAAGGAGACTCCACAACCTCTCTGGGCAGCCTGGGCCATGCTCCATAACCCTCACACTCACAAACTTTGGCCTCATCTTCAGCTTGAACCTCCTGTGCTCCAGCTTGGGACCATTGCCCCTTGTCCTGGCATTGGCCATCCCAGAGCAGAGCCTGGCTCCTTCCTCCTGACACTGCCCTTTCCAAATTTATTTACAAATGGCTCTCTGGTCATTTTCTACAGCTTCAGTATTACAAAACCATAGACTGCCAAGAATAATGAGATAACCCACAGGGATCAGAACTTTAACCAATATTCAGCTTACTCGTCAGAAAAACAGCAGAATTAACTTCACGCTGGTTACTTCTCTTCTCTTGCCAAGACATTAAAAGTCATTTATCCAGTGCAAATACTATTCTCCTTAAAGCAGAAAGATAACCTATAGGACACATCCTATACCATCCTCCATCCTCACAGCTGAGACTACAGAAAAACCCTAACCTCTGATAACTTTTCAGCTGCTGTACCAGCCTCTGGAGTGCAAGTTAAAATAGGTTTCAGTCTCCAATGACTTATGTCTGCAAATTAACCTGGAACAAAGTTATCCCCAAATCAGTGGACCGTAAAGATAGCTTAAAGCTAATTTTGTACTAACTACAGCATGAGCTGCACTTTACATCTCCTGAACACAAGGAATATTCTCCACGTTTGAAATGCCGCCCTGAAAACTCTTGTCTGTAATGCATTTGATTTTACTTGCCTAAACACCAACTATATTAGAAAACGTACTTCTAGTTTAAATGAGAATTGTCTCCTGAGCCATCCATCACCTTTTCAGGTTGGCTGGTCTACAGTGAATTTACTGTTGGGAATGTGTGCCATGCCACATCGGAGCCTGATGTCAAACAGACGGGGCCAGCAATGCAAAGTACACTCTTGTCCAGCTGGGCAAACAGCAACAACTGAGGAGCACCCAAAGGGAAAGGCACTCGGGCAATACGTGACATTAAGAGGAAGGAATTTGAAGAGCTACTGCTGGAGAAGATTTTAAAAAGCACTGAGAGAAAATAGGACAGAAAACTGAAAAATATGACATAAAAGAGAAATACATTAAGTTTTTAGGGGAATGGAAAGATCAACATGAAGAGTAATGTGCAATGAGCAAAGGGCTCAAATAAACACAAGAATTCATGCAATAATATGAAATCAAGTGGCCTCAGAAAAAAAAGAGATTTTAGTTTCCACCTCACTTTTTCAGCTCTCTTACATGTACATATTTAAAAGAATTATAAAAGTAAACCTTCATGCTTTTTCGTAATGAGCTTATAAGTAGAGCTGTGGTACAATATCCTCTTAGTAAGATTATAACATGACTGCAGGATTCACTAAGAGGAAAATCTGGATTGGAGGAAAGAAGTATTTTTCAGACATAAATCTTTAACAATAAGGCAAGACGAGAAGGAGCAGTGAAGTAAATTGATTTTTTTTCCACATATACGTTCTCTCTTGTAGGTCCAGCAAAAGTCTCCATTGGAACAGCACCTCTTTGTTTCGGTCTTTGTTAGGTTTTCATAGAACCATAGAGTACCAGGTTGAAAGGGACCACAAGGATCATCCAGTCCAACCTCTCGAGGTGAAAGTAGAGTTCAAATGAGGTGAGTCAGCCCCTGTCAAGCTGAGTATTCAAACTGACCAGGGTAGGGGAATTCACCACTTCCCTTGTGAGATTGTTCAGTGTCTGATTGATCTCATGGGAAACAAACTTCTCTGGAGTTCAATGGGAGTCTCCCCTGAAACAACTTGTGTCCATAACCCCTTGTCTTCTCCATGTGCCCCCTTGTTAAAGGGAGTCTCCATCTTCCTGGTGCCACCCATTATGTCCTGGTCCATGGTGATAAGGTCTCCCCTGAGCCTTCTCTTCCCAAGGCTGATCAGGCCCTGTTTTCTCAGCTCTTCCAGCCCTCTGAGCATCCTCGTGACCCTGCTCTGGACCTTTTAAAAATACAAATGCACCTCCCTCCCTATTTCATCTTGATGATGTTTCTGGGTTGGCCTGAGGTCTTTCAAACAAGAATCAGAATGAGAGCAGCAGGCAAGCAGATCAGTTCAGCGTTGTTTAAGCATTCATATTCGATTTTAAACTTACAAAGGACAAAAATCTGTCATTTCAGTTTAGTCAACAAAGCAAGAAAAGGTAGGTTTGCTAAAAGAATGTGCCAAGAGAAGACGCAAGCAGATAAACCTGTGCAAACATTCTGTTATGAAGACCAACAGCCATTAAAGCTTCAAAAGGGATCAGCTGGTGCCCCTGAGATATTTCCATTTTCCCTTCTGAAGATTTCTGTTGGAGGTTCACAGGGAACACTCGGAACAGCATTGGCATAAAATAATGATGTACAAGGCTTAAAACAACTCAAGTGACTGATAACAGCGATAGAAAATCACAAGCATCAGATGACAGAGCTGAATTCTGTCACAGGCTCTGCTTCCTCTCTGGGAAGGCAGCGATGGCTGCGTGTGGATGTCCCAAAAACGGGGTGTGGGGAAGCAGACGTGCAGAACAACGGCCGGTGCAAACCTGCTGGAAAACCTGCTGGAGCATTGAGGCAGATGCAGCTGGTGGTGTGATGTGAAGGGAATCCTCATTAACCAAGTGACTTCACATTAAGAGGAAGAAAAGAGATGCTCTCTGTCCTGCTGTTGGTTTGATCACAGTGCTGGGACTCTGGATTGCTCGAACTGGCCAACGAATTTGTCACTGGCAAATGGAGACGTGCAGCATTTTACACGTTTTGTTCCTCTCCTATTTTTCAGTGAATAAGCAGCTAAAGATGCATTAAAAGTGCATCAAACCAGCAATGTGATGTTCAGAGGGTTCCACCAGTGCAAACATTACACATGTTGCAGTTGCAGTGTATTAACACCGTATCTCCAAGGCCAACCAAAACCCACTGCTTCGAGATAAGCGGAAATGAACGGTGACAAAATTCCAAGACTACCCAGACTACTGACAAAGAGAGGAAAAAAGACCATGTTCCTCCCATAACTTGACATTTTTGCTAAAGTTTTCATAACTCTTGGCAAAAGAAGAAGGGAAGAGCTGACCCTGAGAGACTTCTCTTTGGACTTGGAGATGTCTAATGTAAGAAGAGATATCCAAGAACCTTTCAGTGAACAGTGAAAGCCATTTCTTCATTCATAGCTCCCCTTGAATGTCAGATTTTCTGCTGCTGAATGCACTTCTCAGAGAATAACAGTGCTGTAGTGCCCCCAAATTATATTAATACTCGGAATAGTGGCCACAGACCACAAAATAACACCAACTGGATCTGAGCCCATGTGCACAGCAGATTTTGGCAGTGTTTATGCCCATTGACAAGAGATTCAAATATCCCCTGCAGTCTCCAGACAGTTTTTCTGTAGCCTCTTTATACGACTGAAACCACATTTCACCATAAGAATTTGTTAGTTCAAAATCACAAATACCCAAAGACAGATTCCTGCTCAAAGAACGTTGACTTGTTTTGAGTCTTTTTGCTCACACGCTGCTGACTTCACTTGTTCTCTATGTCTTTTCCTGATAAGGAATAAGAGATAGGGCATGAGTAACTATTCCCTTCATCAGGTGAAATACAGCGTATTTCTCTGGTTTTCAGATTTTAACTAAATCACATTAATAAAAGTGCAGCTTTGCATATCACATAGATTTGGACAACATTCAATAACTTCTGAAGCACTCCACATATCTGAAACATCTGTGATAATAGCAACGAGATTTTATGAGCTTCTGGAATAATAAAGGAGCAAAAACCAGTGGCAACAGCACTAGTTTACCTCGTAAGGAGGGCAAAGTAAAAAGTCCAGTTTATGGCACCTTGATATTTAATGCCCCTTTAGTATCTCATCACTCAAAGTTTTTTTGCTAATTCATAGAATCCCAGCATGGTTTGGGTTGGAAGGGACTTAAAGCTCCCCCAGTCCAACCCCATGGGCAGGGACACCTCCACCAGCCCAGGCTGCTCAAACCCCGTCCAACCTGGCCTTGGGCACTGCCAGGGAGGGGGCACCCACAGCTTCCCTGGGCAACCTGGGCCAGGGCCTCCCCACCTCACAGGGGGGAATTTCTGTCCCATATCCAGTCTAAATCTGCCCTCTTCCAGTTTAAAACCATTGCCCCTCCTTCTATCCCTACCTGCCCTTGTCAAAAGTAAATTGTTTTCCTTCTGGAAGTTACTCACGTGTAAACTTTGAGAACAAAATCCTTCTCTTCTTTTATTTCGGAGATTGACTGAAGTACATCCATGATGCTCAACACTGCACAGCCATAGGGGCGGCGGTAGTGTAAGTGAGGGGGTCCTTTTTTTGAATCATTGAGCAACATGCGACCTAAAATGAACAGAAATTGAAGACATTAGAGGTTCACATGCAGCCCCTCCATCTATTCTGGTCCATTACCCCTCTGAGCACGCACACCCACAGTAAGTTCCAGCTACAGCTTGCAGTCTTTCCTGTACTTCTCACTCCTTTTTCCTCTTATACTGCTTCAAATCCTGAGGTCCACTTGAACCCCCCGACCCACTGGGCTATGTCCACGAAGGCACAACACCTCATTCAGCTCACAGAACACCCAAGGGCACGGTGAGCAGTGACACATCTGGCCATCTTTGATCTGCAGCCCCGTGACACACATCTGGATCCGCGTGGATTTGGGTTGACTACAGATTAAAACTACTGTAAAAACATTATTAATTATATATATATTTCAAGTAATAAATCATACCGTACCTATTCGAATTACATGGGCAACTATGTACAAATCTCTCTTCATGTCCTTGCTGCTGAGATCCTAAAAAATTGGGGAAAAATCCAGATATTAAAAAAGGAATACGCTCTACTTCCAAAATAACCGCCTGCAAAACTTCCACCAACATTATTACTTCCACCTCACATTATTACTCTCCACTCATTTAGCTCCTGCACCTTTAAATAAAATAAAGCAGCATTATTTCTCATGTTTTCAACATGATGCTTTTTACAAACAGCTCTAGGGCTTTTTATCTGACTGTACAAACAACTTGAGATGTGCCCATGCTTCCTCACTGGTCTCTGTTCATTGTCAACTGGCCATCCCAGCAGTAAAGGACGTTTCTAAAAGGCACCTGCGTGTTGAGGACACCACGGGTGGATTTGTTCATGCACAAATGTAGCTTAGCCTTCTAATGCTCCTTTTTTTGGACAATATAACACAAAAATCAACTGGAAAAATCTCAGTAACGCATTCAGATATTTTTTTTTAATAAAACACAAGTGGTGTTGAAACCACTGTAAAAGGAAATAAAGCCATTTTCTGTAAGGAGGGTGGAACATTAAACCACGGACAGCTAAGTTTTGTTGTTCCTGGTTTGAACCCCTTTAGTGAATCAAAAATTGTGTTTTGCTGGAAGCTAAAATATGAACTTTAAGCCACACAGCAAATTTCTTTCCTGTGTGACCTGAAAACCCAAATCTCAACAACTGAAATGATGATGGCAATGCACATAAACACTGAACTTCAGTTTACGGTGACGTACAGCACAATGAAACCTGGGCACGGTGACTGAGAACTAGGGATGATGAGGATTTATTCTATGGAGACGTTTCGGCCCCTTTCAAACAGCGTTATATTGCTGTGTTACAGGAGCAGGTCAGAAATTCATGGCTGTATCTTCTCACTTCATTTCAAAGCAGCGCTGCATTTCCCTGCTCACACCACATCTGCAATGTTGTGTCCAGTGCTGGGCCCTCAGGTCAAGAAGGACAGGAACTGCTTGAAAGAGTCCAGCAGGGCCACAAAGATGCTGGAGGGAGTGGAGCATCTCCTGCTGAGGAGCGGCTGAGGGAGCTGGGGCTCTTGAGCTTGGAGCAGAGGACACTGAGGGGTGCCCTCATTCCTGGGGATCCATTGGGAAAGGGCAGTGTCAGGAGGAAGGAGCCAGGCTCTGCTCTGGGATGGCCAATGCCAGGACAAGGGGCAGTGGTCCCAAGCTGGAGCACAGGAGGTTCAAGCTGAAGATGAGGACAAAGTTTGTGAGTGTGAGGGTTATGGAGCATGGCCCAGGCTGCCCAGAGAGGTTGTGGAGTCTCCTTGTGTGGAGACACCCAAAGCCCTGGCCGTGTTCCTGTGTGACTGCTCTGGTGATCCTGCTCTGGCAGGGGTTGCACTGGGGGAGCTCTCCAGGTCCCTTCCAGCTCCTGACATCCTGGGATGCTGTGATTTCCCTGGGCAGCACACGCAGTGAGTTTCAAATACTTGCTGTGCTTACCAGCGAGCAGATCACGTCTCTCTAAAGCCAAAGAATTAAAGTATATAAATCTTCCTTATGTTTTCTCTTCAAGTCTCATCTTGCTGCCGTCTGAATAAGGGAACATACTTTCTAGGCTTTCCTCATCACCTAACATAGCCGTGCAGCATATGGTAGGCTTTATCTTGTATGTCTTGGGAGGAATTGAAGTTCCACGGTAAGAAGAGATTTGACATAGTTTTAATTTCAGTAGTGCCTGACAACACATCTCAAAAGGCAAAAAAACCTTCAAAATTTGGAGGTATTACTTAATACTCTGGAGGGTAATGGGTTTTTTTTCAATATCAGTGATGTGACAGGGGCAATTTCATCATACTATCAGATCACCAGTTCTAATTAACAGCAATTCAGAGAGCTGTTTTTTCAAAGGGCAGCTGTCAAAATATCAGAACACGGTAGGGCATGCACATATTGATGGGTTCACACTTCAGTCGCTTTTCAGTTTCACCAAAAATACACTGTGCCACAGTCAGGAGACAAAAAATGCAGGCCCAGATGGCCTTGTATTTCATTTTGTACAGCAGAGGCTTGCTAAATTCTTACTATGAACAACCGAAAACCCTAACCCCTGCGAGGGAGTCTTCAGATCATTTCTTTGCAGAGAATCCACACGACTGAGGACCCAGAAGAGCACAAACTGTATTAATTATTTGCTTGTGTGCAACAGAAATAAATTGTCACCTCCCTTTTTTCCCCCATATGGAAAAGAGTTACCCTATAATTACAACGCTGGCTTTTTTAAAGGTCTACTTTAAAGGTCTAAGGTTAAAAAGGTTAAAAAACCCCAAATATCCCCAACCTCACCCCCAAAACAGTGGAATCAAGGATACCTGACTCCTACCAATGAGTTATTTTAACAGCGTTACCAAATTCAGCTGCCAAGAGAGGCCACAGAGAGCAAGGTATTTATCAAAAATAGCAAGCTTATACTGCACAGCTATGTTTTAATTCAGACACAGGAATGTTTCTGAAGTGTCCACAGGTGAGGTTTGCTTGAGTGAGCTTTTACCTTCAGAGGAAGCAGTTTGTCACCTTTGGTGGGATATGACACCAGATCTAAACCCAAAACCTGATTAATGTTGGTATCTTGCACAGGGAGACAGCTGAACCCCCAGAGAGAGCAGGGGAAGACAGTGGCACCTTGAATTATCTAAGATACGGGGCTTCTTGCCTCTGAGAAAGAGCAGAGTTTTGGAAAGATACTGAGGGGTGGTGAGGGTATGGCAAGGAAATAGAGAGAGAGATTTACAGTCAAGACTAACACCAACTTGGGAACAAACCTGGAAGTCACAGAACTATCTTCTTTTGAAAGCATTTCATAATTAAGAAATCACGGTAAGGTAAAAGCATGGCAGATAAAATGGTTATACTTTTGTACACTTGAACAGCAAGGCAGCTTGGGGTGATCTCTGATCAAAGGGTGGGTGCTACGGAGCAGCACACGTCTGCAGCACTTGGGGCAGGCCCCATCCACAAAAAGGAGCAGGTCTCTCCTGGAAATACGGCCACAGTTCTGACCCTGGCCATAGCACATCATTCTTCTTCTTGTAGTTTTTGAAAATGTCACTGCAGTCTTCAAAAAGGGCAGGAAGGAGGACCCGGGTAACTGCAGCCCGGTGAGTCTCACCTCCATCCCTGGAAAGGTGATGAACAGCTCATCCTCAGTGCTGTCTCCAGACATGTCAAGGACAAGAGGGTCATCAGGAGCAGTCAGCATGGTTTCACCAAGGGGAAGTCACATTTGACCAAGCTGGTAGCCTTTTATGAGGACATAACCAGGTGGAGAGATGATGGCAGAGCAGTGGATGTGGTTTATCTTGACTTCAGTAAAGCCTTTGACACCGTCTCCCATAGCATCCTCGCAGCTAAACTGAGGAAGTGTGGACTGGATGATTGGGCAGTGAGGTGGGCTGTGAGCTGGCTGAAGAAGTCAGAGAGTTGTGGTCAATGGGACAGAGCCCAGTTGGAGGCCTGGATCCAGTGGGGTCCCCCAGGGCTGGGTACTGGGACCAGGACTATTCAAAATCTTCATCAACGACCTGGACGAGGGAACAGAGGGCACGGCCAGCAAGTTTGGGGATGACACCAAACTGGGAGGAGTGGTGACACTGCAGAGGCTGTGAGATCTGGACAGGCTGGAGAGTTGGGCGGGGAAAAATGTAATGAAATTCAACAAGTGTAGGGTCTTGTGTCTGGGGAAGAACAAGCCCATGGACCAGTATAGGTTGTGGACTGACCTGTTGGGGAGCAGCACAGGGGAAAGGACCTGGGGTGTTGGTGGCAGCAATGCCCATGAGCCAGCAATGTGCCCTTGAGCCAAGAAGGCCAACGCCATCCTGGGCTGGATGAGAAGGGGTGGTTGTAGGGCAGAGAGGTTCTCCTGCCCCTCTGCTCTGCCCTGCTCACACCACAGCTGCAATCTTGTGTCCAGTGCTGGGCCCTCAGCTCCAGAAGGACAGGAACTGCTTGAAAGAGTCCAGTACGTTCATGGTACTGGGAACCATGCTTATTTTCAGCATCCAGACCTGCTTGACCTTAGAGGGTTTCACTGGAATTACTAAAGCTTATACCAAAGCTGTCTGCCATTCTTTTCTTCACTGGAGGTAAAAATACTTCAGTCAAAGAGCTTTTAGCATGTGCACTAGCTAAAGGTGAGTCACCATGGAAGGTGTTTATCACACTTGGGATCTGAAATTCCTTACAGTTACTCTGTGATGAGCTGTTAAGTTTCAGTGGCTCTAGATACCCATATTCTTTCTGAGAAGAAATGACAGGTAAAAACATGGTCTGAGGCAACTTCTAACAGAAGTTAGGACCAGTGCAGAATGGATACGAAAGCTTTGAGTGTTTTGAATCTACTATTTTGGTATAACCAAAACTATAAAACAAGAAGGCAGTTAGGTGAGTCGGAAGAATGAAAAGAAGTAAATCTTAGCTGGCTATTTCACTCCCAACTGAGGTGTCATGTGGTAAGGAGCCACAGATGGGTATTACTTATCCTGTCTTTCTGGCACAGATGGTTAAAGACTGCTGGTGCAGTTGGTCGTACTGCTTTGCGTCAGGATGCAGTAGCTGTCTGCACAGAGTCACTGTAGGAGATGAAGAAATCACAGTGTTTCCTTCATTGCAACCACCTCTCTGTGGCTTAACTCGGCTGCTGCTCCTGCAGCACATCCCGGTCTGCCTGCCCCATCAGACGTGCTGTGCTGCTGACCTGGGGTGGCTGCTGCTCCATCATCTACCTGGGGCTGCTGCTCCATTGACTCCCAAATGGATCATGGCAGAAATCTGCTGGAAAAGTGTCTGTTTTCGTGTGTGTGTGTGTCTGCGTGTGTCCGCGTGGTGTTGTTGCAGTTGCTTTTCTAACTTTGATTCTGAAAAAAGTGCCCTGCTCTCTGGTCAGGTTAATGCAGCTTTTCACTGTGCCTTGTTACCTAAGAGCATAGTACATGCAATCAACATATTCAAAATTTCAGACTATAAGCAGGAACCAATGCACTTAAAAGGAAGCACTTCAGAATATTTACTTTGCCATAACAACAGTTCAGAAGTACGTCCATTTTCTTACGTTAACATTTAGTTATAATCATAACGAAACTTAGGAACAGCTTCCGTTCTACTCAATAAATCTGAAAGCAAGAATTGTTTCTGGGTTTTTCTCTCTTCTCCCCTTGAGATGACTGCATCTACACTTGCGCTGCTGCAAGGGAAGAAGTGGAACGGACACGTACTGTGAAAAGTGCGCACATTCGATCGATCTTCTCCGGATTCCTGGGGCCTCCGTTCTTGTTTAACCTCACCATAAACCTCTCACTAAAAAGCAAACAATATTAAAAGAACACATTAGTAAGAGTTTAATGTACACACGTCAACATAAAAACACAGGTAGATACGCGGGGTTTGTTTTAAAAGACGCACTAGGTAGTGCAGGATTTTTAACTCCCAAAGCACACGGAACAGTACCCATTGATCCAGATAACACGACATGGAGCAGCACAAACTTCTAACAGCAACTCCTCTGTGTGTGGGGACATCGTGCTGATGCACATTCATGATGCAGTAACATTAAAACAACGTGGCTATAGGAAGCACAGTGCTTGACCACACAGCTACGCCAGGCAAAGGCTACGCCACGCTTGCTGAGGCACACGCTGCCTCTGGTAAAACCCAGTTCATTCCAACGCACTCAAAACAAAGCAACAGGAGTACCAATTGAGTCATCTCCTTATAGAAGCAATACATCAATTCAAAGACATTAAGGTTCAGTTGATAGAGCTGCTTATCGATGAAATTGAGCAGTCCTTGTATCAGCAAAACAGCACGTACAGCAGGACTGCAAAACAAATCATCCCTGCAACGGGTGGGAAGCCACGGACACTGAGAGTTCTTAAGACAGAGGATTTATGTACACAAATAATTAGGAAAGCATGAGCAGGTTCATCACTAGATGTGCGACACCACGCTAAGGGTCGACCAGAATTTTCTTCCTCCAGATTCACAGGAATGAAGCAAGAGCACCCATTAAATCTCCTCGCCACATTTCCACCATATCGCAGACCCTTTCAATTTTACCCACTATGACTGCATCGACTCCAGTAACCTTCATGTGAAAAACTGCATTTTCTAGCACATTATCCACTGGTGGTCTGAGAAGTGTGAAAACTCTGTGGAGTCTGCTCGAAGCCTGCTCCGAAAGGCTTCACCACGCTGTTAAAACGCATTACAGCTTTGCCTTGAAACGCCTGCTTTCAGTGCTTAGCCCCTGCCTTCTGGTACAACTCCTTTTGCACGTTAAAGACCACTCCAGAGAAACTGCTTTCCTATGGGACAGTGATCTCAGTCGTCAGTGACATCGCGTAGTCAAATCTCTCTCCAAACCGGTACGTCTCCAAAAAGTCAAGAAAAAGTGCTAGAATAATTTTTGAGGACTTACCCATGGTGTGATTTTTCAACACCATTTCGTGCCCAGTTGTAAAAACCTCAGTTTGTAACAGCCCAGTACTGGTACCACCACCAATGACCACACACACACAGGGGTATTGCACACATGAAACCAAGCCCCTGCTAATCCTAACCGTAACTTATGAAACCACACAACTGTGTTGTGCTTGTCACAACACGGCCTTTTTATCACAGCATTATGCTCCAAACTCGCCTGAAGCAACCTGCCCATTGCAAATGCTGATGTATCTGCAGAACTGCTACTTCTGTAGGAACGGTCTCTAATTCTCCAAGCAGGACTCGTACCTGGTTATGCACCTTTATTTGCTCAAGTTCATCTCGCCAAGCAATCCAGCCCATGCTCTCTGGCTGTTTCACTCTGTTACTCACTGTTACTCCAATCTCCACGCATCCCACAGCCTCATTCAGCTATAATTTTCATTGTAATTAATCTGCAGCAGACATTTACAAACTCAGATTGCTGACATGCCCCAAAGAAACCCACAACAAACGGGTATTTGATGGTTCTTGACCTACAGCCACTTTCTGAGATGTCCATAGTAAGTTATGAATCACAGAATCCCAGACCGTTAGGGATTGGAAGGGACCTCCAAAGCTCATCCAGTCCAATCCCCCTGCCGGAGCAGGAACACCCAGATGAGGTTGCACAGGAAGGCGTCCAGGCGGGTTTTGAACATCTCCAGAGAAGAATGTTTCAGTAAGAATTCTCCAGTAAGAATTCCATGATGCATTCAGCGCAGTGCAGCACAACATCACAAGTTCAGTGTGTTACAGTAACAGTTAAACTACAACACCAGGGTTACGTCTTCATCGTTACCTCCATCCACCCAATACACAAATCGCACAAAACGAAGTCAGAGTCACAAAAACAAGACCTTTTTTCAATAAAGCACATTAATTGCTTTAACTTTCATCATTAACCCAGCCTGTGCCTGCGGTTTGCTGGTAACCGATTGTGGTTGTGAAAACACAGTGGCCAGCAATGCCAGGATGGCCAAAGCGGCTCCTTCTCCCAGCCTGAGCCATTTGCTGCTCCTGCAAAGGGGCCACACAAGCAGCACCTCCAGCACTGCCTGAACCATTACATGGTAGAGCTCTAAATATTCATACAAACTGGTAGCCATCTCCACAGAAACAAATGCCTCCTTCACCCTCTCCATCCTAATACACAACTAAAAGGGAAAAGGTACAAATCTGTTCTGTTCTTATTTTCCTCAGCGCTTCTCATTTCCAAAGGACAACTGGGACAGCACTGAAACACCCCAACGCCTTCACAAACACCTCAGCCCTTCCTCAAAAGCCGTAGTTAACTGGGTTTTCAGAATCTAGCATTTAACTGATGACTTTAAAGGTTATTTTAACAATATGTATTAGTCCCACGTGCCAGTGCATAGTGAGAAGTCATATGGCAGTGGAGAAGGCCATATAATAACTTGCGTTTTAGCCTTTGATCTTCTTTCAGTGTCTCCCTAGGTTTCTTTCTACTTCTTCTAGTACCATGTAAATCCCTATCTGCATACAAGAGAAAAATCCAGTAACAAGTATCTGAAAATGCTGTCACAAACTCCACACAAAAACCTGCCTCACCAGCACAGGCTACAGCTCCATCAAACACAGGCAAGTACATAATTCAATTTCTCACACACACAAAATCTAGTCTCTTCTGTTAAATGAATGCTAATATGTCTGACAACAATCCTAGAATGAAACCGGAGTTGGCGTATGAATATCATAAGCGTTTTAAGACTGTAAAAGCACCACTTTTTGTCCCAGATGAAGCTCAAGAATAAACTCCATGCGCTGCGAGCCCAGGACGTCAACCAGGACAGACCTGAGGAGCCGATGTCGTTCTCCACAACAGAAACCTCGCCAGCATTTGCCATCAAACATTGCAGTCTTGCTGTGTATGTGACATTTCGGGCTGTTCGCTTCATCAGTGCCATGAAACGCTGCGTTCTTCCTGCCACTGTGTCCACGAGCCCCACAAGGACAGAGCGTTGAGGAGAACACAGTTGTCAGGAATTACTGCGTATGGCCAACGCATTCTCTTAAAGCTTTGGTAAGTTAGCAGAGAAACACCATGAGAGATTCCTGGGGTTTGGCTGAGAGAGCCAGGAGAGGGGAAGACAACTGAGCCTGAACTGTCCACGGTTCCTGTGGGTTAATGCTCACACGAGTTAACTTGGAAACCGCTCTCTGTGCCACAGAGGAAGTTGACAGCAGAAGTTCAAAGCCGCAGTGCTGCAGCATTAGCTGGGTTTTCAGGAAAGCAATTACTGCTCTCCAAATCCTGTGTGGTGGCAGAGGTAAAACCCCTGCCCGCACTGCCCTGGTTTCCACTTGCGCTGCATCGTGCAGTACCATTAACAGTAACAAGACGAGGCTTCTCACAGTTGTTTGTACAACTTACAGAAAATCAGGGGGGAAACAATAATTTCATTTTCATTCCATTTGGCAAATTCAGCAGAACCTCTCATGTCTGTCAACTCCCAAGACATTACCATGCTCAGTGACCAAAATAGATCCCTGTGGGACAGCATCGTACCCTGATGCTTTGGAGCACACCCTGCAGAGACCTTCTGAAATGGACACAAGTTTCCCCATCAAGGTTTCTGAACTTTTATTTCAACCAGATGTGCATGCCCACACTTCAGTCATTTCCCACTGGCATAAATACTGGGTCGATTCTTCTCCTGAAAGATGATTTCAGCACTAGGAGAAAGGGTTTCTAATGAAGCACAACTGCTCACGACACCTACCTAAGTACGTGAAGAAATCGAAAAGCAAAGTGAAACGGTAAATCATTTTGGTGCCCCCAAAGCGCTGAGGTTTGCCCCGAGCCCTAGGGACACGATCACAAACTTTTCACAAGGTTTCCTTTACTGAAAGTATCTCGGAACGCATCTACATAAAAGGCAGAACTCTCGAGACGATGAAGCAATTTGTTTGCAGTCCATTCAGGAGGATCCTCTGTGGAAAGCTTTTCAGGTTTATTTTCTGTTAATCGTGTCTACCTTTCAGAGATGCCAATTTCTGCTGATCCTCTAGGGAAAAACCTGTGTCTCTACAAGGCTGCAAGGCCTAATAATAAAATCTCCCAGTGCTCCACAGAACAAGAGGAGCAGAGCAGTTCAAGCTGAAGTCAAAGCACACGTGCAGGATGATACCGGGTGTGTGAAGACCTCGACTCCTTTTCTAACGTAACCCAAGAGCACACCCTAGACCCGTATTTGAGCAATCCAGCATCAACAGGGGGCACTTGCAGATTGTCTGAGCAATGATCCGTGGACTTATTCAACCCTTTCTTTTCAGGGAAGGGCTCATGGTCTCTGTTTGGGGCTTTCCCCCTTTTCTTTCCTTTTGGAGGCAGGGATGGGAGCTCTTTCACGAGTTGCCTTATCCAGATGATCTGCACTGACCTCGGTTTCAAAAGCAAGCGAGGCAAAGTACAGTGCTTTGGTTTATGGAGTGTATTTTATAAAGACATCTCGGAGAAAAGAACACCAGATCTGCGAGGGAAATTAATCTGCCTCTGAGAAAACGGCTCCAGGCAACGCAGTTTGCTTCCCAGCAAATTCAGGCTTAATGCTTATGAATTATTAAGTTCCCCCACTGGCTGGAAGCCCCGGGGGAGGATTACAGAGCTTACAGTCAGACTGTTACTGCAAACACCGGGTTTCCATGGGAACAGAAAACAGTGACAATAACTACCTGCCATTTCCCTCGACCACGTTCAAGGAAGAACCTCCGCAACGTTAAGAACGCTATTAGAGCTTGCAGCAGAAATGCAGCTAAGCGCCAATTACATCCTCCTTGGGTTCCCCCACTTGAGCGTCTGACACTGCCATCAGTATTTTGTTTTAATTTACACCATGAAAGGTACACATCTGTGCTCCTGAAGGACTCCTCTCCACTAGCTAGAAAACGTTCCCATTTCCAAAAAGAGACGCTTCAGTGTGGTGTGATCCCTTTGTCCCTGCCAATGACGGCGATTTTAACTGATGAAAAAACAGCCAGACCAGCCCTGCAGGTGATATTGTGAAATGCTTTGACCAGAACTGCAGGGAAGGCTTCTAGTTTTAGATTACAGGTATTTTATAATAAGTATTTTATCACCATTTCTAAGCTGGGAGAAGGTCTAATGCAGCAGTTGTCTGATACTTCCTGCTCCACAAATCGCATATCCCTGTCACTTGGCTTTGCACGTGACAAATTCAGAGGCACAGAACTGGGTTCTGACGGTGAGTTTTGCAGCAGAAAGGGCTCAGCTATGACGAGCAGTACATTCATCACACTGGGCCTTCCCACAGACAGAACATCACTTGCAGTTGCTTTCTCCGAGCTACGCGGTTCACCTAAACGTTTTAACACCACGCATTAATGCCCTGCCAGCTGAGACAGCAAGATCTCTTCTAGCTGCACGTGATCATGATGCATTTTTGTATGATGGACAGGAAAACAGAAGAACAACTTCCAATACCTGCAACTAATTGACTGCTTCCTGTTAACAACTGAATAATTGAAATCGCCCTGTAGAGAAGCCTGTATCCCTATCGGTATGTCATATCTGATCCCCAAGGTGAATTTGTTCTGGGGGAACAAGGAGTGTGGTGGTGATGAGAGCTATGAGATAGGATTGATTTTTGTACAAGCTCCTGTTTTATCATATTAGTAATTTTGTAGGAAAGAATGAACCTCTCTAATAGTATCACTTACCTCTCTACAGCAACTTGCACATACAAATCCAGATAGCAACAGTTTCTTTAAAATATATACTATTAAAAGGAAAAGACATAAATAGAGTCAGATGAAGCAACTGGTTGAGAAAATGAAAGGGCATCACTCCTCCCTTGCCCTTCTTGAAGAATCTACACACATAAAAAACCCCTTATAAAATGCTTCATAGGTCAGATCTGTCTCCAGCAGTGATCAAACTCGTATTTCCAATGTATGCTGTAAGAAAGGCTCCCTGTCCCTGGCCACGTATGCACAGCAGACTGCAGAGACCCACAGGTTTTCCCCGTCAACAAGAGTGACCAGAACAAGGGTCACTGCTGTGCCCAGCAATACTCCTGAACGTTTGCTGACTGCAGGGTGTTTCTGAGGAAGTTAACCTTGAGCAGCATCCCCACTGCTATTGCTGTGGGTCATCTACTGCACAAAGGTCAGGAAAATACTTTCCTTGAAATACTAAGATCAGAATAAACTAAAATATAGCGGGAAATGATGGAGGATCAGCTATCCCAACAGACCACACTGCTAGGAAAAGCAGCAAGAAATGGAAAGATGGCACTTTGTTCATGACTAAGCAGAAGAAAAACCTCATTAAGTGGTGAGACTAATCCCTAGGAAAACGCTCCGAATATTAAAGAAATAATTCTGAATGATATGGTTATTTTTTCCCAGTAGACAAATCATTACACTGCCTGTGAATAAGACAACTTCCCTATTTTAAAATACCTATGAGCAGGCTGCTGGTAAAAAAAAACCCCACCAAAACAGAACAAATGGAAAGTTTAGCACGTAATTGCACAGTAAAAGTAAAACATAATTTTCTGCTTCTTAACACAGCAACCGGCAAGAGTGGAAGATGATATTATTTTAAAGCAATTAACGGGATAAACACACGCACATTATCACAGCACTCCTGGCACCATCACCTAAGGAAAGCAGCAATGCAGAAAAAGGGATCTTAGGGTCAATCCCACACCCTGGAAGAAAACACAGAGTTGTTTGCCACAGCTTGTAATGCAGACCTCTCCACATTAACTGACCTCACTTCTTTTCCAGCTATTCCACTTCCACCATATGAATCCACCCAGTGATCCTGTCCTTCCTCCCTCTAACCTTATTCATGCCTGTCTTCCTGTTTACTCCTCACCCGTCCCTATCCTTCCCTTTGCTGTCCTCAGCTGCTAAGCCTCCCTCTGCCCAAGCAGCGTCTGATTTCTGGAGTGGATGCCTGTTTGGAGCAGGTAGAGCTGCTCTGCATGGGTCACGTCCCATTAAGTGTGCAGATCCTGCACATCAGAGCTCCGAGACTCCCCAAACCTCTAACTCAGAACCTGTGGAAAATCTCCTACCGCTTTTTTAGGAGTCTGCCTAGTGTCTGAAATGAAAGCTCCAGACAATGATAACCGTCTACACTA
Organism: Mesitornis unicolor; assembly: GCF_000695765.1. Classification (NCBI taxonomy): domain Eukaryota; kingdom Metazoa; phylum Chordata; class Aves; order Mesitornithiformes; family Mesitornithidae; genus Mesitornis; species Mesitornis unicolor. The sequence goes on from NW_010195595.1 coordinate 21,398, forward strand.
GGAAGCGTTATGAGAAAATTACCCAAGAAGAAACACGTAAATGTGATGTAATTTTAGCTGCAGTGCTCTTGCTAACGTTTTTGAGCAGCTGATGGAAGTTCCTATTGACAGTTTAAAAGTCAAGAAAATACGACTAAAAGACGATGAGAACCATGGAGCTGTCATCAATAAATACACCAGGAGATGAGGATTCCCAGTGGATTTGTGAGGGTTCCCTTCCACAACTCGGTATGCAGATTCTGACACCTGAATGAGGAAAACTGTGTCAGAGAAAACCCCTAGCATGGAAAATACGAAAATAATTAACCTACAAAGTCGTCATTTCTAAATCCGGTGTTTCCAAGTGGCAAATTTTATTTAACTTTACCTAGACGCTATCACAAACATTTTCCTTTTACAGCCCCCTAAAGGCAGCACCATAACCTCTCACCAATTCAATCACACCTATGAGAAGGAACAGGAGTTCAGAGACACTAAAATACGACAAGACTGCACGAGTGGGCAGCAGCTTGAGAAGCTCTTCCTTTTCCAACACCCCCAGCGGTCAAACCAAGACCACTCTGACCACGCAGTGGAAGTTGGCCTGTGTACGAGGCCAAGAGGACACGATCACACCGTTCTCTGACGCTTTCACATCTTTATTGCCTTGAACATTTATGTATTTGTCTGCTAATTTTTATCAGGTAAAAGAACCTGGTTGGAAAGCACCTCAGTGTGACGAGCTGAATTACAAATGGGAAGCGGTTACCTACGCTACTTCTGCAGTTACCACCACAGACAACGGCAGAGAAGTGCTAACACAAAACACCGCCCCTGAACACTTTTGATTCCGTCTTGAACAAAAGAGGCCATGATTTCATGTTATGTGATTCTAGAACAGCTGAATCAAACTACCACTATAAGGATTAACAGTCCATAATTATGTTTCCAAACCATATTTCTCTCCTGAGAGCTGCTTTATCAGTCAATTATTCTAAGTTCTTAAGACAGAACGTGAGACACTGCACTACTCACATTCCCCCCAACAACCACCACCGAGTTCAAAGCATTTCCACAGAAACCATCTTTCCACATCACCTATCAGCACCAGCATTAAGGAGTGAGGCTGTGTTCTCTCTCGTTTTGTCATTACTTTTCAGTTTTAACACAGAAACGGACGTTTCACAAGTACCAAATTCCTAGCACTGCGCTGAGAACTGGCAGCTGGGTCAAGGTGCGCCTCTACATTCCCAGTGCTTCAAAATCACTGCCAGTCTCTGCTTTCTCACATTTCTGCATGTGTTTTACCCAGCCATCTGCTGAGGAAGAATGGATTGCAATTGTACCCTTCAGTGAAAAGGAAAAGAATACGAAAAGGCCTCTCAACAAAACACAACGAGACGCTCCATAAAACGCTGGATGTTAACCTTGTTAATATTTCCACAGGCTCTGAGGGAAGAAACAAAGAAGCAAGAGAAAAGAATGAGGCAAAGGAGCTGCTTCATGAATTTCAAAAGATTTGTTTGCTTTTCCAAAGGAACAAGGACTTTCTGTATAATGCACCTGACCAACAGATGCTGAACTGCATCAGAAAAACCACAAGCAGTTACAAATGAACCACTGAAGAGAGAAGTCCTGGTTCAGAGCAGACGAGTGCTTCTCTACCCCGTGTCTTACTGCCCTAGGCGAGAGGAACGGTGTGCAATCTGAAATATTAGAGTATTTTGGGGGAAGATATCCTGCCAGCACACCTTTTCCTAATTGCAATCTCCAACCAAGACCAGCTTCCATCATGGTGCTGCTAAGAAATTACAAGCTGTAATACAGTAAACAAACCTCCCAACAGGTTCATTTTCAGGGAGGATGGGATCTCTGCATTAATTCAGTCTGCCGTGTAACACAGACATCATTTGTTAATAAGGTCTCTGGGTTTATTTGTTTATTTTAAGGAGGGAGGAGGGGCTGAGGCAGATATTTGGTTTATAAGAACATGTATTTTGTTATTCCTTTTTTTATTCCATACCTTCCGATAGCTTTTTGCAGGTATTTGGTTTATAAAAACATGTATTTTGTTATTCTTTTTTTATTCCATACCTTCCGATAGCTTTTTGTATGAGCATTTGTTGTCTCCTTCCTTATTTCAGAGCACAAATGATTTATGATGCACATCAGGTCATCCACCTACAGTGCAAAATAAAGGACACTCTAGGAACACACAGTACTGCAATACCGAATTTTGGACAGGAGTCTTGCATTACAGCAAACCACAGCCTGCCCCCGTGTCCGAGAGCCTGAGCACACCCCCTCCAGTCACGTCTGTTTGCCACTTCAATAAGAAATAATACCATAACAACACGGTACGTGCTCACTGTGTAAGGTTACAGTCACACAGCACAGCGTCATTCAGGTAAAGCCCAAAGGCACAATTCAGCACAGAGTTAAAAAACCAAGGTGTGAGATGCTAATCCACCCAAGTTAAGAACTGCCCAAACGATGACTGCACTGTTCCTGAGCCTTTCCTACATTCCCCTCTCATGGCAGCGCTTCACACACCCACAAATGGGCTCTCATGAATGAGTTTAGCTCCATTACTTTTGCTTTTCCTTTGTCCTTCACCTTAAACAAAAAGCATTCTATTTTCCAAATGAAATTATTTTAAATTATTATCAGAGGAAGAAATCCTACTCATTCCATCTGGGTGTTTCTCTTATGCTGACAGCAAAGAGAAAGAATAAAGATCTGAAAAAAAAAAATAAACTTAACTGCAAATAATTGCAAAAGCAAATGAAAGGAATGGTTTGAGAGAAGTGGGAGAAACAGGATTTAAAGAAAAAAAGGAAATAGGAAAAACCACAGTGGGTAGAACATTGTGCTCTGCACTAGGGCACTCAGAGAGGACTGTGGACATGAGAGCCCTCCAGAATAGGTGCAGGAATTTCCCACAGCAGAACCAGTCGCAGTTTTCCAAGTCAATAACTACGCAACGTCTTTCCCCTCATTTCACTGCACTGTAAGATAAAAGGGTCATCGGTGCAGAGATTTAGACATGCCCTCTAAATCTAAGTTATACTCGCTGACAAGGAGGCTCTGGTTGAAGTGGTGAAGGTCGAGGGCAGCCTTGGCTGCAGGGACCATGAGATGGTGGAGATCAGGATCTGGTGTGGTAGGAACAGATCCAAGCAGGATCACAACCCTGGACTTCAGCAGGGCCAACTTGGGCCTTTTCAAGCAATTGCTTGGGGAAATTCCAGGGGACAAGGTGCTAGAACGGAAAGGAGCCCAAGAGAGCTGGTTTCTATTCAAGGACTTCTTCCAAGCTCAAGATCAGAGCATCCCAACAGGTAGGAAATCAAGAAAGGGAGCCAGGAGACCCACATGGTTCAACAGGGAACTGCTGGGCAAACTCGAGGGGAAGAAGAGAGTCCACAGATCATGGAAGGAGGAGAGGAATACAGGACCGCTGTCAGAGGATGTAGGGAGGCAACCAGAAAAGCTAAGGCCTCCTTGGAATTCAACCTTGCAAGGGAGCTGAAGGACAACAGAAAGGGCTTCTTCAAAGACCTCGCAGACAAAACTAATGCTAGAGGCAATGCAGGCCCACTGCTGACTGAGGTGGGAGCCCTGGTGACAGGGGATACCAAGAAGGTGGAGTTTTTGCATGCCTGGGTAACCTTGTTATAGGTGAACTGAGGAAAAAGAATGCAATATTGTGAAAATTTGCTATGGAATTCCACCATTCCTTTGTTTCCAAAACCAAAATAAAGGTATTACCATGAAGGTGCTGCAAAAACAGTTACACAGATTTTTTTAATTAGACAGAGTGGAGTAATAAATGTTACAGATACAAAAGAGCAGGGAGGATAAACTGTACCGTGCACTGTGGTGCTCACCAAAAGGTATGGGATCTCAAAGAGCCGATTACAAGGCATAGAGCACGAGCAGCAAATCAGAAGCAACAAAGCCTTTGAGTACTGCACAATGCAAACCAAAGGATGCTCTTTCAATGTCTTTGTTTGTGCACACATTACAAAACAGCATCAACGACACGGAGTCTGAGAGTTTCGTTACCGTGTCACTGTAAATGTTCTAAGCTGCCAATCACCACTGCGAATTTACATCTAAAATTATGTACAGCCACCTGTTGCTGCTACCACCATTGTTTAGGCTGGAAATATTCATTATCTCGAACAGCGGCTGTTCCTAGTCCCCTCTTCCTCACGGCACATCCTTTACTGCCCTGCTGGGCATCTGGGCCATGTTCTCCTTTGTCTTCCACTCACTGTCACGTACCTCCAGAAGCCGTGTGCGCACACCCACGTGTGCATCTTTCCACCCCTCTCTACTTTCAACTCCAGCTGAGCTTTTGCTTTCTCATTTCCTCTCTGCATGCCCAGGCAATCTCTTATGTCTCATAAGGGAGTGGAGCATCTCCCTTCTGAGGAGCAGCTGAGGGAGCTGGGACTCTTTAGTTTGGAGAAGATGAGACTGAGGGGAGACCTCATTCATGGTTATAAATATTTAAAGGGTGAGTGACACGAGGATGGAGCCAGGCTCTTCTCGGTGACAAACAATGATAGGACAAGGGGTAATGGACACAAACTGGAACACAGGAGGTTCCACTGAAATTGGAGAAGAAACTTCTTCTCAGTGAGGGTGACAGAGCCCTGGCCCAGGCTGCCCAGAGAGGTTGTGGAGTCTCCTTCTCTGCAGACATTCAAAACCCGCCTGGACGCCTTCCTGTGTAACCTCATCTGGGTGTTCCTGCTCCGGCAGGGGGATTGGACTGGATGAGCTTTGGAGGTCCCTTCCAATCCCTGACGTTCTGGGATTCTGTGATTTCTCCCAGGTATCTCATTTGATGCATCTGTTTAACTGCCTGCACGTCAGAACGGACCACTCCGTGTCAGAGAGAGGAGGTCACCCGCAGATGCACCCCTTCTACAGACACTGCAGAGAAAACCTGCTCTGACACCAAGTTACACTCTGGTCTTGAGTATATTCTGTGTGAGAAATGCATGCATGGACTTCCCCTGCCAAAACCATCAACACTGCCATGGACACTTACCACACCTTACGAGATCTCCAGGCGTGAGGAGGTCTTTATTATAATGGGCATGGTAAAGACACAGTAAGGAGGCAGACAGAGCTTTTTAATATCGATCACTTTTTTAGTGCAGTGTATTCTGAAGAACTACAAAACCTATCACTCTGAACTTAGACAAACACTACTCACATAATAATGTTCTTTCAAAGAGAGGAAATAACATTTTCAGGCTCTTTCCTGAACAAATCTAAATGTAATCTGCTAAAAACTAGGACAGTTTTGACCACAGTAGCAAATGTGGTTTGTGCCAACTGTCAGAACATGCCTCAATCAAAACTCAAAAAACCCAAGAAACATGCTGACACATGATCAAAGCTACACGGACGTGGTTTCCAAGACACAATGCTTGTGCTGCAATACTCTTCTACATATTCTGATGCTTTCAAAACACTTGCTTGTAAAGGAAAAACACAGCGCATTTCATACTTGTGAACATTAGCGTCAATTACGTCAACACACTAAGCAGCACAGCTGTCCAGACTAGATACAGGGATGAGTATCAGTACTTTAGTTTATACTGACAGCAGCAGAACAATGATGTATTGTAACGTGTCTGTAAGGCAAGGCGTGGATGAGAGCTCCAGAGCCTCCACTCAGCACCCAAACACCCAGCAGTCCTCTTCAACACCGTCACGCAGCGTGGCCCTGCCATTACCAGAACTTCTTTAACAACTGCCCTAAGAGGGCACCTACCCAACACAAAGACCTTCAGTAACACGTGGAGGAAGTCAGAAACCTAAACAAAACCCAGCTGTTCTGTGCCTTTGATGCTTTGCTTAGATTTAAGCACTAAATTTCACGTACAATGATTAGATAACTGATATTCTTATGCATGCACTGCAGGGCTGTCAGCTCATGATTTATCAGCTTTCTCCTTTCAGCTGTATCACAAGAAGAGCTCACGTGTCTTTCTCCAATGTGTTTGCTTTGTTCCTAGTTCATTTCCCAGTTAGCTTTTAAAGTTATCTGGTACCTGATCTGCTTGCCTTCTCGGACATCGTACAAACTAAAGAAGACGTCTGTGTCTTCTCCGATTGTGTTGTAGGTGAAGCTCTTCAGACTGAGGAAGAAGTGGTGAGGCACTGGCATACGGCAAGCTTCTCCATGACGCTGGCGAATCGTCTCCACCTGATCAAAACCAATGAAAATGACTTTTAGTTCTTCATAAATAAAGCACACGTGAGCGACTTGATAATTTTAACTGGGACTCTGCTCTCCTTTCTCCTTCAATCTCTCCTTTTCCTCTATTTTTTCAACTTTTAATTGGAATAGTTTGAGAAACCATGATAGCCAAGTAGATACGAGATAAGTGGTTTAGGCATTTGAAATCCATTTTTATCAAGTAAACCAAGTCAGTGCTATTTCTCAAATGTTGTCTTGACTCTGGTACTAAAAATGAACCATTATAAGATGCTGCCAGGGGTTCGTGATGATTTCCACTTAAAGCAGATGGACTTCAAAGCATTTTTAAGGATGACATTTGCTGCATTATCTCTTTCCAGCAGCTGCAATTCATTTATGGAGGTCATTCAGAACCAGGGTTTACGGGCTAACGTGCCCTGCAGGTATAACAAAAAGAAATCTTAACAACGCTTGAGAACACGAGCAACCAACAAAGTCAAAGAGCAGAAAGGTTCACATTTTGACTCAGTATATCAAGACCTATTTATAACAGTGAAAATTGGGGTGGGGAAAAAAAAAGAAGTATAATTAGAAATAAAATGATTTTAAAATTTGTAATAGCCCCTTGTATCCATTGTGTGCTGGTATTAAAAACCAGGTTGCGTGACTATCCTACGGTCACCAGGCTCTGAATGCACAGGCAGGTACTCACCAATAAAGAAAATCCTGACATTTCCAGACTTTCAACCCAGATTTGTACTGGTTTAAAAAGAGAGTTTAAAATGAATTTTGTTCTGGATTTTAAATTAAACCCAAGTAAATCCTCATCCTTTAAAGACAAGTACCTGTGGAAGCACAGCTCTCCTGGAAAGATTAGAGCCGGGTTCCATGAGCAGGAAAGGATTACACTGCTACAGAAAGGAGAGGTGAAACACAAGCCCACTAAGCCGTGTGTCAGCAAGTGGGAAGAAGTCTCAGATGGGCAGACTGAGGCTTCTGATACCGCTACAGACGTTGATCTTCTAAGAACAAGAGTTAAAGCTAAGCAAAAGAGGCCCACATGGAAGTTGAAGGACCATAATATATTATCTGGGATCTTCTGATGAAGAGTTCTTTGGGTAGAGACTTACCCAATAATCTCCATCATGCCTTTACATACGTTACCAAACACTTCAAGACAACAAAAATTCGTACGTAGATAACATTTACCTGTGAAGTGCTCTGCTGGACACTGTGTCTACTTGACAAATGCTGTGGAGATATAAAAGAGTAAGTTCAAACCTTTTTGAGAGTCAGAAATATTTACATTATATCTGTACAGCATTAGAACAGACACTTTAAAATATGACTGGTCAAGATCATTACCAACTTTTCACAGCCTTTCTCCACAGAATATCCTCACTCACAAGACCACCAGTTTTCCTAGAGGCTTTCCCCGTTAAGCCATTTCTTAGCCTAACTACTTGGATTTATAGGTGGTATTTACCTTGGCTTTTAGCATAAACGGCTGTCACAAGGTAGAGAGAATTTCCAACACTGCCAAAGCATTTCTCTTTGAAAAGTCCATCACCCTGTCCTGTATAATCTATGTTTCTCTTGCTACCTCACCACTAATCGCCATGGACCAGTATGCTGCCTATGAAAAGGCACATTTGTTAAAAACCAAAGGCATCTGGAAAGGATGAATTTTAGACTTTGGTCAAACTTTTTGGTCTGATCAGAAAATGAAATCCTGATAAAAAATTAAAGACTCTTCTACAATTTCAGCTGGCCAACACCTCTAAGGAAGCATCAGCATAAAGAGCTACATCTCCAAAACCGAATTCAGAGGCCAATCCTGTACATAAAACCCTTTATGCCAGAAGGAGATGTCATAATCACAAAATGGACTGCAAGTCTCACTGGACCAATTTAATCCCCAGAGGGAGATTTTCATACTAATCTAAATTAAAAAGGTTTCAGAGAGCTTTAAAAACCGTATCAGTAATGATTCTGCCATGCCTGTTCCACACACATTCATCTTAACACCGGGATTTTAAACTGAACTATTAACACTACCACATGTTAACAAAGATTCTCTCCATTTGCCCCATCTCTATCTTTTTATTACATACCCAGCATCTTATTCTGACCAAACACACGCTCTGCAGCACAACCTGCACGAGCTGTTGACAGCCTCATCGCTTCAGAAAGGGTTAAAGTAAAAGACAGCCCACAGAACGTGTTCAGCAACACCTTTTTATAAACTACGCCGCTGTCTTTCACACAGAACAAACCCAAGAGTTTTTACCACAAAAGGAGAGGTAATCTTCGTAATGAGACTAAGTCAAGAAGATACTAAGTTAAATGCTATATTTTGACGTCTGTTTATAGTCACAGCTATAAAAACGTTCTCTTTCACAGCAAAAAGAAATGATGATCTCCAGCTCCATTGCTTGTCTAACCACTGCACTGCCTTCTGAACGTCAAAACCCTCGGAGCTCAGGTGGCTGAGCTGCCTGTTTAATCTCGGTCACCTGCAGTCACTCAGCTGGCACAGAAAAGAGCAGTTATTCAAGCTGCTCGAGGTATCCTGGCTTCTTTTTGACTAAAACACATCTCTAATTCTGAATAAGAAAGTGGGACATAAACTTATGCAGCAGAAGTATAAGAGGTGATGTGAAGAGCTGCAGTTTCTTCAGCGAACACAGCTACTTAAGAGTGCAATTTAGGTAAACCTGTGACAATAAAAATCAGGTTTTAAATTTTTCACCATCAAAAGATTTCATTAACTCTGCTTTTATGCTTCAGGACCACTCTATTATAACCCAGACAAGCACTGAGTTAATTTTATGTACCCTTGCCTCTGGGTAGGCCAAGTGCCCAGAGTGTACGTGCTCTCTTGGAAGCCATTTTTGGGTACGTGAACAAGAGGGAGGGCGACTGAAAATAGACAACGTGGATGTACTAAGGGTAAATCAAGCTTGATCAAGCCAGCCATCTAGGGTAGAGTGACCAGACCTGTCAATGAGGGAAGACTGGTGGCTGTTGTCTGTCCTGAGTTCAGTGAGGCCTTCACTGCAGCCCCCCTCAGCAACCTCGTACCCAGGCTGTGAAATTACACCTGGTGTGCAGACCAACTCTATCAGTAAAAAACCCCAACAGTCGGATCATCAAGCTCAAAAGGCAGTGGTTGATGGCCTGCATTCTTCAGAGGCCTATGCTGAGACCTACGTAGGCTAACAAATTCACAGATGATCTGATACTGGAGGCAGCAGTCGATGGACTCAAGGAAGAGGCCTGCATTCAGCGGGATCTGGGCAACCCAGAGGAATTGGTTAACAGGAACCTTATGAAATACAGGAAGGTCAAATCCAACAAGTCCTGCCTCTGGGCCAGGCCAATCCTTCCATGGTAGAGCAGGGACCCAACCTTGCTCCTTGAAGAGTTTCAAGATCCAACCACAGCTCTGAGCAACTCAGTCTGAACTCAGTACGGACCTTGCACTGAGCACGAAGTTTGGCTAGATCTCTCCTGAGGCCCCTTCCAACCTGAAAGGGCTTCCGATGCCATATAAAAATAGGACTGTTAGAAATTATCCATCTTTCTTCAAAAAACAGAAAAAAAGAATCGGTTTTACCTTTCTTTTCCCCCAAAGACAGTTGTTGTGCAAGCTTTAATAGGTAAGACAATCCGTTCCAGTACATCTTTCTTCATCAAAATGCTGTCTGCTGCTTAAACTGCATTCCTGTCACTGTGGCCTAGGCCCACTGAGTCTTGCCTTGCCCACCATTAAAATGAGATGAATTAATCCAGCTTGTGATTCCATTATAATACTCAAATCTTCTCTTACGAAACCACCTAAGCTTGTAGCATCCCAATGTGCACTTCAGAAGCAATAACTGATTGTGGAAGTTAAATATAATACAAATCTATAATAACTGCGGAAGTTAAATCCCTGTGTGTATGACTATCACTTGTATTCTACACTTTGCAGACCATTTCTTCAACTTCTCTACATTATTTCAAATCCCCATCCTTTCCTCCCAGGTACCAACTCTGCCAACGTTGTGGTAGTGGTGTATTTAGCAAGTATACTCCCTATTTCATCCTCCAGCCACCAATGAAATATTAAGCACTACAAGACAGAGGATGACCACAAAGAATTAAGATGATCCATCCCCCCTCCCATTTAACAACCGTTCTTCACCATTTTCTGGAGTTTGGCTTTTCTAATTAGCTCTGTGTTTACTTTGCAGCGATTTCATCTAGAACTAACGGCCTCGGGAGAATTTCAATTAAAAAAACAATTAAAATCTTTATGAAAATCTAAATATGGGACCAGCTTCTTTTCCTCCATCCACCAGACTGATTTATGTTCTGGAAGTAAATTGGAACTTTAAAAAATTGCTTACTCTGAACAAGTTCACCACCACTGTCACTCACCTCCTTGTTGCAAATAATTGGATGTTTTTCGTGTCTGTTCCAGTATTTATTATAGGAAGAGAATAATTTCTAACCCCTCCTCCTCCATTACCTTTTTAAAGGCGTAAAGTAGATTTGCCCCTTGCAGGTACTGGGGAACCCTATCTGTCTTTCCAAAGATTATTGTTACGTGTCTGACATGGCTTCCCTGGACACCCCAAATGAAACGTACACAGCCCCAAATCACAGCTTTGACCCAGTTTACCAGAGCCTGACGGGGTGGAAAGGACATTGAGTGCCATGCTGTTCTCTTGCATCATGTGTCAGTTGGTTTCCCCCAGTATAAATTTATTTCTTTAGTTTCCCAATTATTATCAGTTCACTTACATAAAACTTTCTTAATACAATTGACAGTATTTGCTTGTTATCTCTTAATTTGTGCCCTGCCCTTCTCATTTTTCTATTTACTCATTGGTGCTACTCTATTACTCTCTTCTATACTTGCTCTTGGTAATCTTAATTTCCCTTTCTTTCACTCCAGCAACTGGAGGCAATGAAGACTTCTTAATTTATGGCTTTATTTTTAATTTACTGAAAGAACCAGCAATTCTCCCAACCTCATTTTTCCTTGCTTCTCATGATACCTTATCTACCAATATTAGTTTTTATTGTTGTTACTCCTCTTTTCTTTCCTAATGCTGCTTGAGAATTGAATCATATCATTACCATGTCAGTCCCAAATAAACTGCTTTCTATCTTCCTATTCTCAGCCAACTTCTTGCAAGGGTTTAGGACCACATGTACACACATTTGTCCTCTGTCAGTCTGCTCTGTTAAACAAACAAAACCAAATCACAGAGAGATTTATCCAGTTATTTCCTTTTCTAGCAGCGTTCTGGGCAACTCAAGTCTCTATTTTCATTCCTACCACTCTCATTTTCCATCTGAATAAAGTGTAAGTAATCATGAGGTGGCAGCAGCATTAACTTGAAACTGTTCCATCCATTAGGAACTCTCGTAAACATGTGGTGTTCTTCTCAGTTGAAAGACATGGCTAAGATCTAGCAGCAGCATAGCCAACAGTCGTGTCTTTCACACACGTCTTAAATTCATCCTGAAGACACGTACACAAATCAGTAAATTTACAGAAAAGCTGAACGTATTTAATTGCCAAGTTTTAACGTTTCTGATTTTTGCGAATGTCTCCAGGCACTTGTGTCTCGTAACCCCTTCCACTTAAAAGTGCTATCCAAGTGCTCTGCCGGATTTGTGTCGCTAAACGACAGCTCCAATGGCAACTCCAGCACCAAGACCTGTGCTAGAATACTGACAAGGTATGTTGCCATAGTTTCAAAAGTAATGTAAATTTTTAAAAATGTTCCGTTGTGGAACATGGAGTGGAGCATCTCCTGCTGAGGAGCGGCTGAGGGAGCTGGGGCTCTTGAGCTTGGAGCAGAGGACACTGAGGGGTGCCCTCATTCCTGGGGATCCATTGGGAAAGGGCAGTGTCAGGAAGAAGGAGCCAGGCTCTGCTCTGGGATGGCCAATGCCAGGACAAGGGGCAATGGTCCCAAGCTGGAGCACAGGAGGTTCAAGCTGAAGATGAGGCCAAACTTTGTGAGTGTGAGGGTTATGGAGCATGGCCCAGGCTGCCCAGAGAGGTTGTGGAGTCTCCTTGTGTGGAGACACCCAAAGCCCTGGCCATGTTCCTGTGTGACTGCTCTGGTGATCCTGCTCTGGGGGGGTTGCACTGGGGGAGCTTTCCAGGTCCCTTCCAGCTCCTGACATTCTGGGATCCTGTGAAATCTGCCTAGCATTGAAAAATGAGAGCTAAAAGAGACACATATTTAAAGATTCAACATCTACCAAGGAAAGTAATGCTAAGCCTAACGACTGTATCAAATGCTTGGATTTGTTGTCACAGATAGGGAGGTCTAATGGGTTACACCTTGTCCACTGTTCTGCTGACACGAGGCTGTTTGCTACGGGACATTTAACGTTCTATGATCCAGCAAATATGAGAAAGTAATTCAGCTCTCGTAACTACTCTCACAAGATTATTTTACAATGTAAAACCTCACTGTTCATTTGAGAACCATTAAGTGTTTTGGAGGAGTAAGGAGAACTCTCTCCCCGAGCTTCCGTTAAATAAAAAGAAACCCAAAACCGCATAACCCCCTCCCACAACAACAAAAACCCACCGATAGCTCCTCCTTCCATTTCTGCCAGTTTTAAGTTAAAAAAGTCAGAGGTTTTCAGCTGTTTTGGTTCTTAAAATTCCCTCCTGACTGAACCAGATGTGATCAGACAGCCCTGTCTTCCCAAATCCACAAACTGAAGCAATGGTGTAGCATGAACTGGCTAATGGGCACGTCCCCGTACCAGCACGGATCTACCCTCTGCTGGGGACACTTTCCCCAGGACCACGATGGGTGACACCATCGGACCACTCTGACAATCAAATATCTGCTATTTGCTGTACTACAAGTATTCAGAGTAACAAAACCTGCAGAATGAAGCACAGAGTGATAAAGCAATCCTGTTAGCAACTTATCTTGATATAAACTTGTACTATTTCTATACTGTACTTGAAGGAAAATTGCTGTAACAGCACCAAACTCTCAGTCTAAGGAAAACCAGGAACAACCATTACAAATTAGTACCGCAGGGTGATGCACTTCAGTATTCCTCATGTAACAATTTTTGCTCCTTTCCATGAAATCCACTGTTACCTGGTGTAAGTAATCCAGAACAGCAACAGCAGGCAGCCTGCTTATAAAACCTGCCTTTGTTTTAGGGAGAAATCCACCTTGCACATCAACAAAAAAACCACCTAGACACAGACCTAGCGCTCTCCAATCCTAAACAGTTGAAGGCCAAAGAACATTTTAAAACAACGGATGACCTCTTAACATTTTCCAGCCCTATTTTTCTTTAATTCTACCAATAAATATTATTGCTACTTTATTTAATGCTCGTATACTGATTTTAGCAACAAAGACCGAAGTTTAAAAAGATTCCCATTAGATCCCATGGATCCATTTTTGTAGAACTTCTTTTACTCCTTCTGAAACAATAGGTTTTAAAAACAAGACAATTGTAGGGAGAAACAACATTCAAAGTTACCTTTTCCAGTTTTCATACCATGCTACTTTTAAATTGAAATTAAAATCCACATAAGCATGCCATTTCCTAAAGAAAGTCAGTTCAAAAAAAATCAGGGTACTGGAGACATGGACTACTGCAGTGATTAGGGTGTAATGATAAAGACATTCAGCTTGTAACACCATTCTAATCAAGAAAATATGTAAGAGTAGAGAATAAAAACTTACTCCTTCCTTCCCCTCTCAAAGTGAAAACTCAAAGGAATCTCCCACGGATTTCTTACCATTTTATAAAGATCCGAAACACTGATCTGATCTGAATCGACAACCTCAAAGTCCTTCCGAGGAACTAAATCCAGGCCCAGATGTCTGCAAAAGAGGAGGAAGGGACAGTGGTATCAGACACGAGAGCGTTCACCACGATGTACCACATGGGCTAACTCAAGGGCAAAGACACAAGAAATACTAAACCATTTAAGTCTTTTTGCAGTTGTCAACCATGAAACAGATAATCCTTCCAAACAACAGGAAATGCAAATATAAAACAAAAATGGGCCAGTGTAATTGCTTTGTATGCTTGTTTTAAGAGGCTGGCAGACAACTCTTGGCTATAAAGGGTTAGGGTGTGCAAGGGATGCAACATTTCATGGAATCGCAGCATGGTTTGGGTTGGAAGGGACTTAAAGCTCATCCAGTCCAACCCCCATGGGGTCACACCTCCACCAGCCCAGGCTGCTCAAACCCCCGGCCCCCCGGGCCTTTGGCACTGCCAGGGAGGCAGTTGCTCACCAGCCCCTCCTTGTTGGTGGGGACAAGGTCCAGCATCGCACCCCTTCTCATGGGTTCCTCTACCACGTGGAGGAGGAAGTTGTCATCCGTGCATTCGAGGAACCTCTTTGATCGCTGGTGCCCCGCTGTGTTGTCCTTCCAGCAGATGTCAGGGTGGCTGAAATCCCCCATGAGGACCAGGGTTTGTGAACATGAAGCTGCTGCTATCTGCTTACAGAGGGCCTCATCCACTCGGTCTTCCTGGTCTCGTGGCCTGTAGCAGACCCACTATGGTGTCTCCTTCCCCTGCTTCCCTTTCACCCTGACCCATAAGCTCTCCTCACCCTGCCCCAGGTTGAGCTCCATGGTCTCCAGCTGGGCCTTGATGTAGAGAGCAGCACCCCCTCCCCTTCTCCCCTGCCTGTCTTTCCTGAAGAGTCCATATCCCTCTATTCCTACACTCCAGTCGTGAGAGCCGTCCCGCCACGTCTCAGTGATGCCAAGGACATCACAGCCCTGTAGACACGCGTACGTCTGCACTTCTCGCTTATCCAACCCACCTCCAAAACACCCACTCGCATGTGCACACACACCCACTGCTGAAGTGCATTCATTGCAGAAGTTCCCCTCAGCACACAGATACCAACAAATGATTTTCTAATGACATTATCAAAGCCATGTGTCACTGCAATGCAGTTAGAAAGCACTACTAAAATTTTACAGGAAAAAACGCCAAAGCTAATCCCAGCCTGGTATTGTTCTGTTCTCACAGCCTCAACTCTCCAGAGAGCCGGGGTCAGTGGTTGGGCTCAATACATGACAAAGGTATTATCTTCTACCTAATAATGTTAACACAACTGCGGCAGCATCGCTGTGAAACGTACCCGATACCCCATTTTTAGTTAAATCCCTTAACACCGTGGATTTTCGGTCCAGAAGATTCTCATTCTCTAATACTATGCTAATCCTGCATGACTCCAGCAAAGAAAGGAGTCTTCTGCTTTAGCACCAACACGCTGTCACTTGCTGTGCAGGTGGAAGTTCAGGTTTATGCATTAATTTGTATCAATTCTTTTTTGTCTGCGAAGGACCGACAACGCAGCGACCGAAATGGCAATGAGGGACAGTGGCCCACTTCCACTCTTCATCATCAAATGCTGTGGGAATAGAGGAGCAGCGGCTGCCAGGCAGCGTTTCTCCAAAACACAGCATGCATAAAAATTAGAGAATGTGTTGCTGGCTTATTTGACAATTCCTCTCCCCACAATTCTTCCTTTTACAAGCAAATTCATCTGCTCTGTCTTCTGCTCTTAACCGAACTGCCTCTCAAAAGCATTTCCCAAGCATGCCTACCAAATATTCCCAAGCCTATCAACAGCCTCCTGATAGCACATGGCCGAGATAACTCCTGCTGACATGCAGATAACTTCCTCTTCCACACACAGGTCCTTAGAATTTTCCTTTCTTTGGGGAAAAAAGAAAATCTACCACCCAAAATGTCTTGAGACTTCTCTCTCAAGGCACACAAAGACAAGCCGACAGACAAAAATAACAGCACTTTTAGTACTGAGAGGGATGAGCATACAACTCTGCTTCAGGTTCACTGGGTTTCTAGAGAAAATCAACCTGGCTTGAATGGTAATCTCAGTGAATGACCTTAATTTCTAGTATTTTCATTTATTTCTAATACGAATGCTACCCCATTTAGAATTCATAAACCCACAAGTCTCTGCAACTCTTCCTACAAGACCCTTTCTTCCTCCTACAAGAAATACATCATTTGACTAAAGAAAAGTCTTTAAGATGCACAGACTGGGAGAACTCATCACATCTCTGGAGTGTGCAAGACCTCATCCATCGCCTTTGTGATCCAACAACGTGCACTTCACCTTCAGTCCTTTCAGCTTGAATTTCGCAGCCACCAGTTTCCATTGTGTTCCTTCTCTCACTACATCAAAGCCCCATTTAATATCGTTCCTATTTCTCTCCCACAAATACATTTATAAAGGTGGCGAAGGGAAAGGAACAGGTCCTTCATATCAACTACGTGCAGACCTTAAAGACGACTTTGAAGGGAATACGACACAGAAAGCCATGGAAAATGAAATGTATGAAAAAGATGTTCATGAGAATTAGACTGTGCCAATACAACTTGATGCTTTTCTGTGACAGAATTAAGTTATTTTGTATACAAAGCAGCTGCAGGGGCTGTAATCTATAAAGAAACTATTAAAGCACTGATGTAATGCTACACAGGAAATGGTTTCTTAAAATGAAGGTGACGAGAGGAAGGTAAGAGGTCTTACTAAAGGAATTAAGGGGAATGGAGTAAAAACTTCTGAGCATGGAAGTATGAGACTACAGAGAGGGGTTACGAAGGTTTTCCTCAAAGACTGACATCCAAGGGAGTTTGTCACGCTTTTAACCCCTTATCCAATCACTACTGCAGGTAAATTCAGGAGAGGGAAAAAATACCACATATTTAGACATCAATGGCAACTCTACTGGGAAATACAAACAGCGATATAGCAGCAATACCAGTCAAGGTACGCACACAAACCCAGGCTACCTGGGGGTACGTCTGGAAGGGGTAATGAAGCATCACAAAAAGGATGCGTCCAGGATCACATTTTTGTGTAAGGGACAAAGAACGCGTAAGCAACACAAAATTAAACTGCTAGCGTAAGTGGAAATCAGTATTGCATTGTAAGAACAACTAGAGACAACACACAAGGTTAGCAGCAGCAGCTGTAAAATAAATTACATCCCTGCATTCTTAACAGACCAAGTTACAAAGCAAAACTTGTTACTATTTAGACTAAGTACACAAAAATAAGCAAAAAAGGGTCGCTGCAGCAGTTCTGAAAATAGTCTGAACTACTTCTTTCACAGCAAAAAACCTGTAACTATTAATCCAAGGAGTGTATCTGTCCCCTGATTTCGAGCAACTCCTACGAGAACACAAGGGATGCCTGCCAGAACTGCTGCCAGGTCAACAAACCAAAAACCCTAACCGGTGGTGACAGCAAGTGTGAATCTCACCTCTGCATCGCTCCTTCCCCAGTAATGGCATGCATTAATGATCAAGGTCAGGATAAAAGTACCTTTACACTAAAAGGGTACGGTACATGTGCAGGATTAGCTGTTTCCTGAAAGCTACCTGGGTCATAAAATGTTTCCTATTAGCCTGTACTATATTGAATGCATGAATTTAACCTTCTCTGCTGACATTAATGCATGCTAATAACAATATTTTTAATTTATGTGCAAATCTCGAGTATGACAGAATAAGCAATGAGCATTATTACATTACATTACTTCAGAAAGGGCAGTACCATGTGAATTTTTTTGCAACAGTATTTTTCCTGTTGTTAATTTAATCCACCCTTTGAGCAAAAAGTCTAGGCATAACGTTCAAAAATGGTCTCTTGGTTCCTATTTACTCCACTAGGAACGCTAATGGAAAAATATCTGTAACTCCACAACGCAGATCAATGACTTGATGCAATCTATTGGGCTATGTCCTTCAGAGCTTGCTTTCAATAAGAGAGAAATGAGATGTAGCATGGTGGCCAGCTAAACCTTCATGGAAGTGTTCGAGCACCTCTCGCAGGCAGTCCTGCAGTAGTGAGTTAAGGAACAGAGTCATAACAAAGATCTAAACACTGGAGTTTCTTCCTTAGTCGTAAACTTCCAGAATTCCTCCTCTCTGTATGTTAATTAGCACTAATCCTACTCCTAGTTGGAAAGCAGTCACTTGCTCTGTGCCTGAGGAGGGTGATCTTTCCTTTAAGAAGGTCATACAAGTGTCACGCACAACTTACCTGCTGAGACACCGTTAGGTCTACACCAGTTCTGGTGGATGGCTATTTCCTGTCTAATGGTAATTCATTACCATCTCACACTCTGAAGTGGAGTCATCTTTGGCTCTAAAAAACCTCTCCACGAGTTCACTGTGGACCTGACCAAGGAGAGTGGAAATCTCCAGGAACTGCTATCACACAGATCATGTATTACAATGATATCAACACGTTACAGCCTCCGCTCAAATGTCACCGTTGAGAGGGAGATTCTCCAGTGAATGCATCAACCATCAAAGTACTTCAATCGTCCAATGGGATTTATTATCCATGAACAGGTACTCCCAGGACTAATATTCACTAGATTGATACAAAGTAAATTGACCTAAGCCTTTTAAAAGTGCAGACAGCCTTAGTCAGGATCTGTTAGAAAGCAAACAGCTCGTTTTACAGTAACAGTAGGAGAACTACGCAATAAACTCACTGTAAAAAGTTACATTCGATTTCCAAATAATTAAACACTCTAATTAAACACCACTGGAAGGACGAAGCAGTGGTTTTCTGGTCGTGCCTGCTGGCGGTGTCGGTGTCAGGAAGCTCGGTGTAAACGTAAGGAGAACAAAGCGTACCCAGGGGTACCTGTACTTACTCATTGCCCCAGTCCAGCCTCACTGTGAGGTGTCTCTTGACCTCCCGCACCTGATCCTGCGTGAGGTGACCTGACAGCAGCTGCCTGCGCAGGTCAATGAGTTCATTCATCACATGGCGCAGTTTGTAGAAAAGATCTACCTTATGTTTCTGCAGAGGCACATTTTTGGGGAAGAGAGCGAGAGAGGAAGAGAAGGGGGGGAGAGAAAGAGGGGGGAGAGAAAGATTAATAAGTGTGGAAAGAGTATGAGAAAGAAGAAAGAGAAAGAGAGAGATATTAATAAGTTACCAATTTTTCATTTAATTACCCTAGAGGAACATCAATCCAATTTGTACAGGCTTTAAAATACTTATAACAAAAAGTAGTGTTCAGTGACGCTATTTAAGTTGAATAAACTTTATTTCTAAAGTTCAGTCTCAATCTGCTAAGGGGTCAATTTTCTGGTGGAACCCGACGCTACAGATAAAGAGGATTCGTTATCTCAGCAGGGATCGCTTATTCCAACCATTTAATAAACGCAAAGTCTTAGACTTCAAGTAGTGGAGAGGTGAAGAAGCGAGTTTTCTGTCGGCAGCCAACGCAATGGCTCTGAAGAGTCAGGAACGATGGTTCACCACAACAGAAAACCACTTTAACATTTTTTATATTCCAATTACTAAAATTTACCCAGGTGTCTACATGAGGGGAGATACGGATCTCCATTATCTGCACTCTAAAAGGAACTACAGCAATTAATGATAAAATCCACCTGCAAAATTACTTTAAAAGATGAAAATTACCGCAGGCAGTACAAAACCACCACACTACCACCACCCAAAACCCAAACTAAATCTAAACTAACGCTGCAATCCTTTCCAAAAGAACCAGTGTTCTTCAAATATGAAAACCCCAACCAAACCCCCAGAACACAGAAGTGGAAATGTGTTTGTCCCGTGCAGGAAATCGCAAACTCTGGTGCTAACAACCAAGGCCACCAATGAGCACCCCCAAGACAAGGGTGCGTCTTAAAACCCCTCCGGATCTGCCAGGTGAGGACTGTGCGTCAAGGCGGCTCCTGCCTGCACCGCCGTGTCGTGTGCAACGGAGGAGCATCCTGCTCGACCCTGCTGATCCAGTTGAACCCTAGAGGTGCTGGTTGTCTTTACAGCAAATGAGCTCTGTTCCTACCCGTATGCAGAATTCGCAATGTCTGAACCTCACCTGTGGAAAACACTGACCAGAGGGACTGACACCCAGACTTCGCAAGCCAGCTTTGTCTTGAGTGCATTTCTGCTTCTAAAGGAGCGTTTGATAAAACCTCTCTCTATCAAGATACCCACCCTAGTCAAGACCAGGTCTGGTAGAGGAACATCCACAAAGAAACACACAACTCTTTGCTACTGCAATGTGTTATCAGAAAAACATGGTTTCCATTTTTTACCAAAAATAGGTGAGATGGGATGAAAAAGAACTTCCAATGAGTTTGTTTTCCTACAAGACCACGAGATTCGCACGACTCAGGAGCACAGATTTCAGCGTGCTCCGTTTGGACCAGCAATTTGCCCGTGTCTGTGAACCTGATCACACATCTGTTTTGCTGAAGCAGGTTAAGCTCAGATGGGATCATCTGCTGCTCTTGTCAGGCAATTCTCAGCTGGAAGGATGTGCCATCCTTCACTACGCATCAACACTGGTTCTGCTTCTGGCCCTGCCTGCAGAAATGAAATACAGACACACATCCAACAGAAAGACGCCTGTTTCCAGGGCTGAAGTGACTTGTTCTAGGAATCATGCCTAGCTAATATAAAATGACTCGATCTGTGTGTAGGTCTTTTCACTAAATGTGGCCCAAAGTAAATCCTAGATAAGCTGAAGACGACAGCAGGTATAGGAAATGTCCATTTTTATAGGCTATTTATGGGAACAAGAAAAGGTTATAACTTCTTTAACGTAAGATGAAGGCAATGGAGTGTGGGTCTGTACAGCTGGCAATTAAATTATCTTGAGAATCAGCTCCAACACCATCACATTCAGACTTCCCAAAGAAACTTGCTGCAAGAGCCACCCCCTCACTCTTGAAACGATGGATCAAGGCTATCGCTGAATGCAAGTCCAGAACACTGTGCTGGTTAAGTTACTTCGGAATAGCTACTTTAAATACAAGCAAATGAAAACTGAGATTGTAGAATACAATGTTGTAAAAGCTATTGATTTGACAAAAGGAAAACCCTCAACCACCTCTCGTGTCCCACGATCACAATACGCCCTTTTCAGCTTTACTTCTCAGACTCATTCTGCCAAAAAATTGTCATCTGTTTAAAGAGAAGAAGCAAGTATTGACAGTCAGAGCTACACAGAGTCCTCTTCAGAAACACAAGGTCTCTGTGAGGAAGGAAGAAGAGGCATCAGAAAGTGGGAAGCCAGAGGGGCTGTAGCTGTGATCTCCAACAGTTGTGAAGTGAACCATGGACACAAGACCCATGAAAGTGAAGGAAAATACTTGTAGGAGAGAAAGGAGAGCTAGAGCGGAGGTGAAGGCAGCTTAATTCCACCTTGCAGGCAGTAAAGAGTCTGAAGCAGTCAAAAACCAGTTAATAACAACACCCCTCCTCACACTACAAGAGTCCAGTGACCAACAGGCTCCATTTAGGAGAGAGATGCACCTATTTTCAGGACTTTCTAAGACCTTCAAAAGTCAACACTAAGCTAAGTTGATCAGGATTCCCACCCCATGTAAAGAAAGCTGCTTGAATTCAAACAGATGATCCTGACACCACACGTCCAGAAAAACTGATTTGAAGCATTAGAGTCACTGCAGCAATTTCAGTCTGGAAGCTGATCGCTGTCTTAGCAGCCAAATAAAACCGCACGCCAATCCGATACGTGAGGGTTCATTCTGTTTTACAGGAAGCTTTCACACAACCCATCACCTCTCCTTTTCCATCTAGCTTTGTCACAGGCTACCGAGCACTGAGCACTCTGTCAGTCCATGCAGAGCGATCTCCTGTGCACGTTTATGAACACGTCTGGCAAATGCTTTACGTCCAGAATATAAATGTAAGTATTTATGCAAAACCTTCTATGGTAATAATTGAGGTGTGCCAGGGACAAAGCGTTTGGACAGCCTGAACGAACCGAGAGCTGCTCACACGCAGCACGCGTCTGCCCTCTAGCATATCTTGTTGCCTTACTTTACTATCCCCCCATACAAACCCATCTGCTGTGTTTCTGTGACTTGTTATTACAAACAAGTCCTGCTTATCGGTGCCTGGATAATCTCCCCAAGTACAGCTGCACACAAGGTGAGTGGAGAGCAAACGTCAAAGGTGGTTTTGGTGCCGTGGGTTGAATTTATCAGCTGCCAGCCACCCCCAGCCACTTTCTCACTCCCCTCTTCAACTGGTCAGGACAGGAAATAAAATGAAAACATTTGTGGATTGTGATAAAGACAGGGAGATCTCTTACGAGTCACCATCGCAGCAAAACTTTGGGAAAATTAATTTAACTTACTGCCAATTAAAACAGAGTTAGGTGTCCAAAAACCCCTCTAAAGCCCCCTTCCCAGGCCTTCACTCCTTCATCAGTAGAGGACGGGGGTCAGCTCACAGCAGCTCCTTTCTTCTGCTTCTCCCCTGCTCTGAATAAATAGCACATGATACAAAAGTGCATAAAAGCCTGGTACATTATGGAACACGACCTATTTATAGTCGTTTTGTTACCATGACTTCATTTACCACCACTGTAAAGAAGTCAGGATTTCGCCTCTCTCAAGAGCAGTCCCTTAAGACCTCTCCTATAGATTTGCCTCAGGCCATTATGGGGGACAGAGACACCAAAAATTATTTTTCCTTATAAAAGCAAGCGAGAGGCTTTTCCCAGGTTCCTTGTTATGGATTTCAGTATCTAAAGTAGATATTAAAGCCTGCAAGCATCATCAGCACATGAAAGGAAGAGTAAAGCTGGAAACAACACAAAGCTAATGCCTTTCTTTTCAGTTCTGTTTGGATTTTTTAATTAAGTAAATTACTTTCTAGTAAAGCTCTGTTGGAATTTGTAGACTTGTGCAATCCTCACAGCTTAATCTTGCCCAGAATCTACAATACAGGTATCATGCAAACCTAAACAGCACCCAGCCAAGCCATCGAGTGCCTGCTGATGAATAAAGTCAGACTTTACAGGCAAACACAAGGGCATCTCAGGAACCAGGAAAGGAACTGAAGTGAAAGTCGTGTGGGACATGTGGACAGCAAATAGATGTGGACCTTCAAATAGAAACTGTTTACTCCCGTATAAATCTGTTTGAAAGGGAGTCTCCGCTGTATCCACAGAGGGCATTTCAACCTACAGTGTGTATTAAAGCAGAGTAAATCAGTGACAGAACAGACTGCCTGACACTGCCACTAGTAAATTCTGCAGACGTTTTTGCCAATGAAAATGTCTGGAACAGTTTAAAATACTGACACATGACAAAGGGAAAACTAAAGCAGTAAGAAGAATGATCAAACATTAATAAAGCAAGCAAAAGCAAAACAACAAAACAAAGCCTTGGCTTTTTTCTGGCTATATTATGTCCATGTGCTCCTTCCAAAGAGTGAAATCCTGGCGTGTCAAATCCTAAAGTTGAGAAATACTTTCTCGCCAAGGCATTTCCACTGCTTTTAAGTCAAACATCTGCTCTCCCAGTGCTATCTGCATAATTAAGAGGGAATTTCACATCCAGTGCAGTTCAAGTGTATAACCTGGCACCTTCACCTTCCCCCAGCCTCTGTCACACAGCACACACAGTGTTCTCATCCACACACACGGAGTGCTCACCGCTACTGTGGACCTGACAATACAGCAGCACCACAGGAGTTTAGAACGGGTCAACGTGTGTAATCCTAAATGTCTGTCAGCTTCATGCAGGCCGTGTACGAGTTCATTACACTGGAGAAGATTTTGCCAGAAGTTGTATAAAGGGCACCTAAAGCGCTAAGGAAACACAAACACACACTGCTGTTCCAATGCAATAACCCACAGACCATTATCTGCAGACCAATTTGATTACTGCATTCTGTAATTAATGATCCTGGGAACGATGCCACCATTTGTCCTGCAACGCTTCCGTGAATCCCGAAAGAACACGGCTGAACGAACTGCAACAGGTTTCCAACTACGTACTTCTAAGGCACGTTCTTAAAAGTAAAGGCATTTCAATGTTGTTCGACTGCAAAAATGCCCCAGCAGTGCTCCTTGTGGACAGGTTCATTCCTCCAAAAGAGGTAATATTGGTTTCTGATGACTTAACCCATGTCATTTTGTTTGTGGTTTGGGTCACAAAACTGTTTCAGAGTCAGCAAACAACATGAAAATTCTGCTTTTACTGTATAATTTTAATTCTACAGACAGCTACTTGGTAACATCATTAACTTCTACTGTAACTCCAACATTTCTATACATACTCATATATTCAGCGTGGCTTCCTTAAATTGCCATAAGAAATGAAAAATCACCTAACTGTAATTCCCAAATCCCACTTGCTCTTAAAGTCTTGACTTTACATTAGGAATACCGTGGTCTTTATAGGGAGATTAACAGGAGGGAAATTCTACATTTCACCTGTGCGGTTGAAGGCAAAGCAGCAAACACAACATCACTGATAAGCCGGGTGACTGGATCCACCAGATTTACCTGGCGTTCACAACCACGATGAGCTACGGTCTGGGAGATCTGTGTTTCTGTCAGGGGAGCACAACTGAGCCAACGCTACTGACAAAACCACAGCTGCTTTACACACATCAGACACATTAATTAATCCTAATCCTCTTCTGAAGAAGAGGGGCAGAAAGAGCAAGATGGACCCAGAGTAACTCCCTGAAGCAACAGAAAGTTCCAAAACTGAACCTCAACTGAAGCAGCTTTCAAATCAGAGACCACTGTCCAGGAGAGGAAAACACAGGAGAAAACTGCAGCCCATTTACCCAGCCACTTAAATAGAGAATCCATCCATTTCCACTACTGCACAGGCGTTTGGGACACCTCCCATCCATCCTGGAAGCTGTAATTCTGTCCGTGTACAATGATTACTTGGCAGAGTTTAGAAAATAACACGACTTTTTTATTTTTAAACTCAAGACCAAGAGGAAGTGAAGTTATTCACATTTTACTTTTAAGTTCAGGATTTTGTTTTTTTCAAGGTAAGCTGCTCACCCAACTTGCTCTTCTAACTTAAAAATCTACAGATTCTCAAATTTGCTGTTTCAGTTCTGCATTACAACGCAATTATTTTTATTCAAACACCAGATACTAAATAGAAAATGGTGAGAAAATGAGAGTCATAATCCCCTCTATATCAGTACTTTCTCCTTACTGAGAGTAAGGTCTCTGTGGTTCTTCGAGCCATTTCCATCGATGCAAACTCATACTGATAAATGAACATTGTTAGCAGCAATGCTCATGTGTGTCTCAGATACATTAGATGAAAAAAGGGAAGTGAATGCAGGAGCCACAGCTCTTGTTTCTGCAAATCACCTGTGAAAATCCTGCGTGACAGAAGGAGAAATAAAGGGCTGGTCATGGGATCCACACACGTAAAACAACAACTGTCTCAAGAACTGCCCTCTCGTGCTCAAGTTCAGGGTTTAACGTTTGCACGTGACAAACAGAAGCTTTTCTGAAGACGACGAGTTGTGTCAGTGACCAGAGCCATTGGACCGGAGCCTCTGGAGGACACGAAGTCGGTAAAAGCAGAAGTTGTCTCATCTGGCAGCGCTGCCGCCCGCGACATCTCCAGAGCACCCGGGCCGTGTCAGCCCTGCTCAGCTGCAGAGCATCCCTGTGGTCTAGGGAAGATGCTTCCCGACAGCCAACAGCAATGGAAACGCGCTGTGTGATCAGCTCAGATGCTCTGTGACGAGATGGTCTGGGTTTCAGAACAGCCGGAAACGTCGTTAGGAGGAGTGCGATCCATCAAAGGAAATCTTATAGAGACAAGTAATTGCTTCTGCCTTGACGGTAAATGCAGCAGCACCCATGGCCTCAGGAAGAATATGGGTAAAATAATAATGGATTCAAACGCAAGCTAAAGAGAAGCTCCTCCACCCTATGAAAGGATGTGGGAAACTGGAAACTCTGGCGCTGAGCTGACAGCTGCCTCATGATGCAGCAGGGCTGGAAATACGAATTACCGTCGAGTTAAACAAAAAGCGCAGAGGAGAAAGTTGAAGGCAGCAAACAGGATGTAAATTATAAACCAGGTCTGTTTTCAAATACCTGCTTTTACTTGCTCTGTAAAATACCTAAGCTTTTAGCAAATAAAAAATTGAAATAGTTAAGAGATGACAGTGAGAGCTGCAAATAAAAAGCTGAGAGAAAGCAGGTACAGCTCCCAGAATAAAGAATTAATTCCAGCTCTTCAATTTAAAAATGTTTGTTCCATGTATGTGACAACACTGCAAATATCAGTAATGGGCCTGTGGCTGGCAGCTGTCAAAGCCGCAGATTTCAAACAGAGATCCCAATAACATGAAAACAAAAGCAAGTTTTTCCACTTAGGGCATCTCACCGCTATAAAACACAAATATCACAGCCTTCCTGTGTGCAATATTTATGTTTTTAAAATCTATCCTAAATAGGGTCACCTTCTGAGATAGAAGCTGGGTACTTAAAATGTAACAGCACGCTCCACAGACAAAAGCCAAAAGCAAAGGACGAAGAATACCATTACACAGGCTAACGCTCAGCTTAGGTACAACGGCTAAAAGCTCCAGTCAATAAATTACAGGCAAGCACCACGCAACGTCGTTTCTTGACTGAAGCACGGCACATGTGGCACTGCAGCACCCTCACGTCCACTGCTGGTTCTCAACTGCCAATTCAGTGCAGCCTCAAAGGCAGAGGAACAGCGACTGACTCAGCCTTACACCCCTACCACAGCATCGGAACGGTTTCTGGTGAGCTCCCACTCACAGATATCCAAAGTATCTGCTGTTCTCTACAGCGCTGGAAACATAAGCAAGCCAAAGAAAAGTGTGGCGTGTCAATCTCTTCCACAGTTTATATATAAATAGCTGAAAAGCGTGTCCTTGCCGAGCAGATTAAAGTCATCAAAAACCACAAAGAGTATGTTTAAAGGGGTACAAGAACTTGTGTATCACTTCTGAGAGACATCACTAAAGACTCCTGGAAAACCATTAGACTTTTGGATACAATTCCCTTGCCTGAAAGAACAGCAAACCCAACACAGCACAGCCCTACCTCATGGCATTTCTGTTGTTTCCGTAATGCTGGTTTTCAACACAGCTGGTCCTGACTAAACAGATTTCAAGATTCATCAGTTCCAAGACCATAAATGATTACTGTGATTATCCAGCCTGACTCCCTGCAGGGCACACGCCACAGAGTCGCTCACAGATTGCTGCGACATCCTTCCTCTGCGACAACAGGATCACCTAAAATACAACCCAGCCTTGCTTTAAAGACATCACTAATGAAGCGGCAACTGCTTTCCGTGACTAATTTATTGTTAATTACTCTAATTATTAAGTGGCTTCCTTTCCAGTCTGAATTTGCATGGTTTCAGTTTGTAAATGATGGACTTGGTCATAACTTTCTTGACAGGACTGACAGATGGAGACAGATTTTGGACGGGTCACCTCAATTAGCAATCATCTACCTGAACCCCTTCCCCTTGCACCCATCTACAAGGCATGAACAGGGTAACTCCTCACTCAGCTTCTGCAGTTCGTCTGAATAAAGGTGCAAATTAACGCCTTCACTCTGTACTCACCAGACTCATACAAATTTACTTCTCTAGATAGACATTTTTATCTATTATATATTGAAAATGTGTGTAGTTCTTTAAAACAATAATGAGAATCTCCAGAATTATATTCTAAAAATGGGGTTTGACTGGCTGTTTAGTCTGGAAATGAGAAGAATTAGGACAACCATTTAAATGAAGGACTTGCAGGAAAAAGGAGTGGAATAATCTTTTCTCCTTGGCAAACAGAATAAGAAATAACAAGCAGTACGGAGATTCAGCATGGACTTCAGAAGAAGTCTTCAACCGTATGGGACAAGAAACACTAAACTATTTGAGAAGCTGCAAAATATCCATCGTTACAGTTTTGGGGAGTTTTTTGGGTCTTTTGGTGGTATTTTTTTTAATAATGCGCAAGACAAGCACATGTTGAAAATGCCATAACCTGCCTTAAAGAAGCCAGATGGACAGTCACAGGGTGTGCTCTCCAGGAGATGTGCCCTGGTCACCCCGGGTCAATGATCTTTTCTGGCCTCGAGAAGACAGGCAACCTTCGGATCCACTCATTCCAGGTTCCCCTCCCACTGCTCCCTGCCTCGCAAGACTCCAGTATTGCGGATCACCTCCGAATCTTTCGAGCTTTTCCACATCAATTCCGAAGAGGACACCACAGAACCAGTAGCAACTGCTCAACAATCGCCTCATTTAGGCTATACAGAGAGATTTTCAATTACTCTTCTCCTCCACCCCCCAGGATGGCCCCCTGCCTATAAAGGCAAAGCTTCTCATCCTCTGAGCTACCCGAATCAAGACAGAGGCTGATGTTCGATTGGTTAGCCACAATAATGTTTCATCATGCTAAGTGTCACTGCACCTCAGGACACAAACACCATCTGTAGCTCCTTTCTATATTTGGATGTATTAGAGTAGATGCTGTCGAAATGAGCCAAGAATCTGACAGAAACTGTACCGTTTCCGAACTAACCATTATTTAACTTTCTAATTCTACATCATCAGCAAATTTTATGAGACTGCACCATTTTTTTCTGACTCCTGTTATGAGAATAGCGAGTAACACTGAGACAAGAACAGAGCCCCGCAGGTCCTGTCACAAGCAGCACATCTGAATAACGACTCTCCATTTTCAACTGCTTTGTTATCAGTTCATCTGGTTTTAAGCCATTTAGTAAATGCTGTATTTAATTCTGCACTGTTAATTTTTTAATCACAGTGTCAAGGGAGGGTTAGTTAATGCCTGTAGAAGTCCTACATTTATTGTTAAATTCATCAATGCAATTTATAATCAGATTTACAGACGTGCATGATGGTTTCTATCTCTGACACGGTTGACAATTTCTGGAGAAGACAAGCACTAGAGAACAGGGAAATTCAACTATGAAGTATTAAGGTTTGAGGTGAGGCATAAGTGGCCTGGGACAGCCAGGGCACATCTCCTGGAGAACATGAGCTTATGAACCACGTTGGTGAGATACAGAGATGTGGATTATACGGAGATGTGGATTCTAAGTTGAGTGGAAAGTGGGCTGGACTGCCATGCTCAGAGGGTGGCTGTCAGTAGTGCACAGACCAACCTGTGGCTGGTTCCTAGAGGCATCCCTCAGTGTACAAACATCTTTATTGGAATAGTGCGCAGTCTCAGACACTTCGCTGATGATACCAAGCCTGGGGGAGAAGACACCACACTGCTATTCAAAGGAGCTTCCTTGAAGGCTGGAAAAACAGAACCTCACCATGGCAAACACAAAGTCCTCGTCATCTGGGACAGAATCACTTCATGCAACAAGGGCAGGCGGCAGCTTTAGAGATGACAGCCTGGTGATCCTGGTAGAGCATCTGAACGTGAGCCAGCAGCGCTGTCCTTGCAGCCAAGACCAGCCACATGCACGGCTGTACCAGCCAGAGGGGAGCCTGCAGGCCAAGGGAGGCAACTCCTCCTCTCTGTTCAGTAGGCAGGAGATATCTGGATTACTCATTTACCATGTACAACCGCCAGATGGGAACATTTAGAAAAGATGCATCCAGATTCTTCTCAGAGGTGCACCAAAATAGGAATAAAGGCAACAGACACTGGAAATGCCAACTGGATAAAAGGAGAACATTTTTCCCTTGTGGGCGGTCAAAATTTAAGAACAGATTTTTGCCCAGGGAGTCTGTGGGATCTTCACAGACATTCAGAACTCAACTGGACAAGACCCTCAACAACGTGCTCCAATAGGTTCTGCTTTGAGGAGGGGGCTGTACTTCCGACCTACAGGATTCTAGGACTCTGTGCTTGGAAAACTTGAGACAGCAGCAAAAGTCCCCAAGAGCCACGAGAAGATCCTTTGCCTGGTTCTGTCTGATTTTTAAGCCCAAACTCAATGATGGAGACCTCTCTGCCACTATTTCAACTCTACTGTTCTGTGCTTTATATAACACTGCAGTGCCATGGGTTTCAATAGAAATATCAAATTCCAATTATGTTATTTCTAGACTACTGTGCTGGTAACAAAATATCTCTTCAATAGAATACTTGCGTTTAGATGTGTTTCTAATGTGGAATTACATGATGACAGCCAACAGTGCTGCAGTGAGAGCTGACATGCCTGCAAGTGTCAGATCTGAGACAGCAAACTCTGCAGCTACTTCAGACTGTGACACCAGAATCCAACAACAAGCCTATTAAAATCATCCTCCCAATACTGAACTTGTCAGTGATGCTGCTAGTTCCCTTAAAACAAACTGCCGTTGTGTTTACACTGTGGTACAAGGACTAGACAAAAATCGACAGAAACTTCTCTGGTTTGTACTTAGCACTGGATTGGTCACAACATCTTCCTGTTTTGGAAGGCAGCAGGGTATCCTCATTTCACCATCTCTAAAGCCTCTTCAAATAACCAAAACATCTCTCTGTATCACTTTTTGTCAGCTAAATGAATTGTCCAGAGATTATTTTTGAAGCCAACACTTATTCTACTTGCTCCCTTTCCTAACAGAGCAATAGCCAAACAACAACAACAAGGACCAGTACAGGCATCACTGGGAAGTACTGTCAAGGAACCAGGGAGATCAGACTGGGATCCCGAAAAAAACCTAAGACAAAAGGGGACAAACGATGGGAGAAAAGTTGGATGGAGGAGCTGCACAAACGGAGAAACTCGTGGTCCTCAGAGCTGCACCGGTGCAGAACCAATCTGCTGTGTTGCACAGGTCTGTCTGACTGAGCAGGGGGAAGGTGACAGAGTTTGAAGCCCTCTAACAAAGCACGCAGTGTTAAGTAATGTGCTCGTCCCTATTCAAAGTGACAGCATAGTTATTAAAAACACACCACATCTACCTAAGCATCCAACACATGGACCAATAACCACCAAACCCAAAAGTTTCTGTCACCACAGGTATTTAAACGAAATGAAGGTACTAGTAATATCTACGCTTAAAGTTATTTGGTCATTACAAATAAACCAAACCAAGAACCAAGAAACCAACAGTGGTTAAGATCTTTTCTTCTTCCCACTCTTCCATTCTACCAGATATTCCATAATTAATGTTTTTATTTACAGTCATTTAACCAACTCCATTAACTCTCTCTACACACTCATGATAATCTGCCATACACCATACACACTT
>NW_010195596.1:0-14545 GCF_000695765.1 Mesitornis unicolor
GAATTAGGAGGAAAAGATTCCCCCGTGTGCCCACGCGCTGAATAAACATACCTATTTACAACCTTACAGGTTGTGGAGTCTTCTTTCCACGGGTCACATCGACCAGTACCCCCAGATCCCTCTCTGCCAAGCTCTCCAGCCACTCGTCCCCAAGCCTGTAACGCTGCATGGGGTTGTTGTGCCCAAGTGCACCAAGTGCAGGGCCTGGCACTTGGCCTTGCTGAACCTCGTACAATTGGCCTCAGCCATCGATCCAGCCTGTCCAGGCCCTACCCTCATGCAGATCAACACTCCCACCCAAGTTAGTGTCATCTGCGAGCTTACTGAGGGAGTATTTCATCCAGGTCATCGATAAAGATATTAAACAGAACTTGTCCTAACACTAAGCCTTGGGGAACACCACTCGTGACTGGCCTCCAACTGGATTTAACTCCATTCACCACAACTCTTTGGGCCTGGCCATGCAGCCAGGTTTTTTTACCCAGCAAAGAGTACACCTGTCTAGGCCATGGCCACCCAGTTTCTCCAGCAGAATGCTGTGGGAAACAGTGTCAAAGACTTTACTAAAGTCCAGGTAGACAGCATCCACAGCCTTTTCCCTCATCTGCTAAGTGGGTGACCTTGTCATAGTTGGAGATAAGGTAGGTCAAGCAGGACCTGCCTTTCATAATCCCATGCTGACTGGGCCTGATCATCTGGTTGTCCTGGACGTGCCGTGTGATGGCACTCAAGATGATCTGCTCCATGACCTTCCCCAGCACTGAGGTCAGACGGACAGGTCTGTAGATCCCAAGACCCTCCCTCTGGTCTTTCTTGTAAATGAGCGTCACATTTGCCAACCTCCAGTCAAGTGCAACTTCACCAGACTTTGCCACACTCCAATACAGAATAACAAATTCTTGAATTTGGGCATACAAAGATCCAAATTATGCTATCATATGGTGGGTTCCTACTGGACTGATTTCTGCTTAGATCTTAATCTTCTTTGAAGGTAATTGCAAATGGCTTGTATCTGTTGTTAGTTAGATAATTGTACAACATTGAATTTCTCTGCCAGGGCCAAGCAGAACAAGGAGACAAAGATCTGCGTCTGTACCTGCATCACCAAATGTATGAACTGACCGCTAACACAGTGCAAGACATCAGTGAAAAGGGATAAAAGCTATGGAAGGCATACAAGGTCCTCAAAATCACAAGCTCCTTCACTAAACACTGGAGACCACTAGTAGATCAGCAGAAGACTGAAGAAATTTAGCAACAAATTTGCAAATATAAACAGAAATGGTTTTTTATTCAGTATGTAATTGGCCTGTCAAACTCACTGACAGCTGGTGGACATCAGGTCAGTCAGTTAACAACATTCAGGAAAAGAGAAGATACTACAAACAAAGAATTCAAAGACATATTTAGATACTATGAAAATATAATACATTATAACCCTTCTCTTTTCTTTTGGACATAAGCCAATCTGTACATTCCTGTACTTGGTAAGGAATCTGTGGGCAGTTTATGTCCTGTTTTTGAGATAGTCCTTCTGCTTCCTTCTGAAATCTCTGGGACTGGTTGTACTTTCTGAGAGCCCCGTAAAGTGAGGTACCCAATGATATGGCAGTGATTTTCAGTCCTCATGGTTCCACTTAGAGCCAACAGAGTCTTTTGCTAGTCACTGAAGTTAGTTGAAGAGTTTCTGGGGTTTCATCAATAAAGTTTTGAGTGTAACCAGTAGGGTGTTCCATATGAAAGCTTCAACATTTACTAACAATTACTAGGACAGTGTTCTTCTGACTATTTGCCTGGTTGAGAGAGAGGGAAATGGTGTTTCTCAAGTAATCAGTACTTCCAGGCCATAGTGGTAGCTATCTAGACTAACTCAGGTTTGCCTAGGTCCTAGTCTTGTATTCCACAGTTCTATTACAGTATGTGCGGCAATTGAGAGACGGGACGCAGCTTGATGCAAGCAAAATGTCAGCTTATTGTGTCCAGTTGCCTCCTTATACACGCTTACATGGACTGCGTATTTTAAACTGATTGGTTCATTTGCGCGCGGCTGCGTTTGATTGGTCAGTGATGCACCGTTACACTAACAAACACCTCTTGCCTTTCAGAGACAGCCCCTGAGGCCTTTCTCAGCAGGGTGCCTGGAACTTGCTTTTCTCAGGGTTGAAATTCCTGTTTTTCAGGTCCTTGTTTACCCTTTTTATGGTCATGACTTGAGCAGCACTCAGGGTCCTGCTCCCCAGGCCTTGTCCTACAAGTATACATATGTTTTACCAGCCCTATATTTAGCAGTAATGTGTATTTTAAGTGTTTCCACAAATATGTTAATCTGTGGCAGGTTGCATTCTTTAAATCCAACTTTGCATGAGAATCATGAAATCATTCAGCTTGAGATGAACCTCTGGAGGACACCTAGTCCAAACTCCAGATATCATACTCTGTCCGGGCTGACCACTTTCATGGTAATAAAATGTTCTTGTATCTAATTGGAACATAGGCCATTTGTTCTTGTCCTTCCACTAGGTAGAAAAGATCCTGGCTCTGTCTTCTCTAGATCCTTGCATTGGGTGGTCATAGATAATACAGTCTCAGAATCACAGAATTGTTTTGGTTGGACGAGACTTCATGAAACTGTCTAATCCACACACGCCCCCCCCTCCCCCCCCACCCCTTGCTCAATCAAGGTCAAACAGAACATGTTGCCCAGGGCCATGTCCAGTTGAGTGTTGAATATCTTCATGGATGGAGATTCCCTGGACAATATGTTTGACCAGCCTCACAGTAGAACAGTGTTTTCTTGTGTTTGAAAAAAATTTCATGTGTTTGCTATTTTTTTTTCATTTGTGCTCATTGCCTCTTGTTTTGTCTCTGAACACCACTGTGAAAAGCCTGTCTGTCTTCTTCATTTCCACTCATAAGGTATTTAAATACACAAATAAGACCTCTCCTGAGTCTTCTCTTTTCCAGATGGAACAGTCCTAGCTCTTTCAGCCTTTCCTCAAATGAAAGATGCTCTAGTTCCCTAATAAATTTTGTGGCCCTTTGCTGGACTTGGTCTAGCAAGTCCATCTCTTTCTTGTACTAGGGAGCCCAGAACTGGACACAGTAGTCCAGCTATGGCTTTACCAGTGCTGACTGGAGAGAAGAGATCACCTCCCTCCACATGCTTGCAATGCCCTTCCCAATGCAGCCTAGGAGGCTGTGGCTGCCTTTTCCATGAGGTTGCATTGTTAGCTCATGGTCAGCTTGCTGTTCACCAGGACCCTAAAGTCCTTCTCTGCAGAGACAGTCGTCAGGCAGTCAGTCCACAGCATGTACTGGTGCCTGAGGTTATTCCTTCCCAGATGCAGGACTTTGCATTCATCCTTGTTAACTTTCTTGAGATTTCTCTCACGCATCCTTCGGTCTGTCTGAGTCCCTCTTAATGGTGGTACAACAATCTTATGGAACACCTGCTCCTCTCAGTTTCATACTGTCTATGTATTTGCTGAGGATGCACTGAGGGTTGTTGGTGAAGCTGTTAAATGGTATTTCCCCAGTACTGACCTCCGGGATACACCACTAATAACATGCCTTTAAGCCAGTGATCACAACCTTCTGGGCTTGGCTGATCAGGCTGTTTAAATCCACTGCACTGTACTTTGTCAGCTTTTCTTTGAGGATGTCTTTTAAAAGAAGATATCTTGCTTTAGAATGACTTTCACTGCATAGAGTTGAGGGTCAGTGCAGGAAACTGAAAGCAGAAAAGTTGTTCTCACTTCCAGAAATAATATATTACTTTATATTCCTAAAACTTGTATATGCATATTGCTGTACATTTTGTCCTGAAATTTTATATTGTGTGGGAAGTCTCTACTTAAGAAATTAAATCTACGAAGCAGAGCAAACTGTGTTTTTAGACGAGGTGATTTTACAAAAAATATTTACGTTATGCTGTGTACATACTTTTGCACTTTCAAGGAGGAAAAAATATAAAGGGAGGATGAATGAGTTTATTATTGTCTGTGAAGGCTGGAAAAGTTTTACATTAGACTAAGCTTTTGTATGTTAAGAAGTTCATTTCCTATTATTTCTTCATTTTTAGGTTGACAATTCTAAAGCATTCAATGAAGTAACCTCATAGTTAGCATACTGTAAGGTGAAGCAAAATATGAGATCAGCCAGAGATTCTTATAAATTCCATGTGAAATGAGGTACTTACAATTTGCTGTTAGTATTAGTAGAACAGGGCTAATACTATTGATATTACCACTTATCTCAATCAAACCATTTTAAAATTTGTGCTTGTGCTGTTTTCCAGTTCAGATGAACTGTTCACAAGAGAAAACACTGTTTGGGTTTGACAGGTAGCAATACCTGGCCAGAAGGTGCAGAACGTGAACACATAGCTGAAAGTTCCAGCAAGTTATTCCTCCCTTGTTAAACAGCATATGCCTCTGAAGAAAACCGATCTTGAAGTAATTTCAGATCAAGAGGATCCTAATGACTTTCTTCTTCACTGTTTAAGGTTGTGTTTATTTGTTCCAGTTGTTTGTTTCAGTGAGGATCTCTAAAGATCCTCGTTCAAAGTTCATTTTCATGAATAGAAATACTTGAGGAGGGTGGATTAGCCAAATTCCTGCGTCGGTATGATGTTATACCATTTTTCATGTGTCATCTGTCCTGCCCCTTGTCATATGCAAACTATTCATAATCCAATAACCATACTGGGAAATGACAAAGAAGACATACAGTCTAGGAAGAACTGTGCACTTCTGAGAAATAGCATGGTACAAATCAATCCTTTTATTCACGCATATTTCTTTAGAGTACCCAGAAATTTAAGAGGCACTGTCTAATGGAGGCAATTTCACAGTAGTAGTTTCTCCAGATGGAAAGACTGTAACACAAATACATAATGTAATTGAGATTACGAAGAGCATTTCCTGTAAGAAACATTTTGTGTTCTATCTTAATGTATTGAAAATACCAGTGTAAGATTAACTGCCAATAATAACTGCTGAAATGCTTTCTTTTTTTAAGCTTCATGTTTTGATAACTGTAAAGGGTCAGCTACCTCAGTTAAGATAATTAAAAGATCAGCAAGTGGAAAATTGTCTCTCTTCTGTTACTATATATTCTAATGGAACAGTTCCATGAGGAGGATTGATGGTTCAGAAGACAGTAATGGCTAATTCTACTTGGTTATCATGGAGAAAATGTGAGGGACGTGATACTTTGGCTCAGGGAACACGAAAACCCCACAGAAGTAAGCAAAGGTATTTTAAAAAAATCACCTCAAATCCTTAATTTTGCCAAAAACTAGTGCTAGACTATACAGAAATTTCCCTGCTCAACTTTATTGCTTACAACTCTTTACAACTTTACAGACCAGATTTTAATAAAAACTGTAGAGAAGTCTAGTTTCTAAGTGTCCTACAACTAGTCTGAAATGGAGGAGTCTAAATGGCTCCTTGCCAATGCCTGTGTTTCACTTGAAGGTGTAGTAAGTAAAAACATACTTGTGTCAGCACTGCTCTAACTTGCTTGACTATTAACAGCAGTAAAACCAATGTAACGCCATCTCGAATGGGAGTTTCTTGTGCAGATACAACCTTTGGTCTAGGATTCCTTGTACATATGCTTAAGAAAAGCACTGACAGCACACTGAAAGACCTGAACTTTCAGGTCTTGAGATCAGGTTAGCATTTTGTCATGTGCTACATTGCTACATCAGACTACATGGCAATTGTACCCAAGAAGTTGTAGCTGTGTCAGATGTGCAAAAGGCTTTCCCACAAAAGCTGTAGCAGGGACACATCATTATAACAATATGACAGAGGTTTGCTTTGGTCTCAGTCATGAAGTCAAACCTACCTTAAATTAGCAGTAGCAGAAAGTAATTAATGTTGATAAGAAAAGGCTCTAGAGCCATTGCTCTGCATCTGCTGGTACAGCCATGTGCCAGGATTCGTGTCACAGGACTCGTGTCCTGACCATATCTGTTGAGTACTGCTCAGTGAAAACACCAAACTTGTAGTGGAAAAGAATGTTTACTCTTCGTGTGTATTGTTCATGGTCATTCTCTGCCTGTCATTCATTGTGTATCCTCTGCATTCAGTTGGACTCCAGACTTTGTAGCAAGGGACAGGTAGAGCCAAATATAATGGTATTTAATCTGGTTTTAATGCTTGTTTATTAAGAATTGAACTGGCATCTGCAGTAACAACAGAAAGAACATAGAATGGACAGCAGTGAAGTAGCAATCTTCTAAGGTAATTACAGCCAGAAAAAGGTTTGACATCTAGTTGGAGTTAAACATTTCAGGTCTTTCCTGAGCTGCGAGAGGAAAGATGGTGATTTGTTCTTTTGTAAAATCACCATCTAAGGCACCTGGAGTGTATAATATACTAGCAGTTCTTACCTCTCTTCATTGATGATCTATAATGTACATCTAATGTCATCTAATGTCAAAACTGGATACCAAGATTTCATGTGGCCAATGTTAAGTTAAATGAACAGTGCACATACTAACCTGCAGTCAGTATTATCAGAGGAGCCAGATTAATTTTGAAGTGAACCATACCACACCTCATCACCTGTTATAGACACTAGAACTTGCTTTCAGCTATTTTCTTTATCCTCCTCTGAGTAAATGATCCTTGAAAGGCTTAAGGTATCTGTCTCATAAATGGTAGGTTTGCAGAGTAGCAATGGAGACACAGCTGTAGGACCTATCAATTAATGCTTTTTTTTTTCCTCTCAAATTGCAGGCATGCTACTGATTATGTCTGATATCAAAGAGGAGATCAAACCGTTTCTCAATGGATCCCTGCTCTTTACTGAACCAAACTGCTTCCATCACAGAGTGAATGGCTACTCTGTCTCTTTTTCATTGTTTAGTCACAATCCACTTGAAACCCTGCTTTGCAAAGGTGAAAATGAAGGTTTTCTAAAAAAACAAAACAAAACACAACTCTCAGCATGCTTGTGTGTGGCACATTTTTCCTGATTCCTTCATGTGTCAAGGGCCAGCACAATTAGTTGGGAGGAATACTCATTAGCCTAATGCAGCAAAATAAGCTTTTGTATGTAAAGACAGGATCAGCTTGCTCATATTTCCTGTGGTGTCATACCCTTCTATGAATAAGTAACTGGCTAAAATAGTAAGCATGATTAGCTTTTATCAGCCACTCATCAGCATGAGGAATTTTGCATATTTTTTGTTAATTATGGGCTATAGTTTTGAGAGCTTCTATTTCATGTGAGGCCTATGCAAGATGAATGACCAGAAAGATTAACTTTCTGACTTCTTGAGCAAATTGAACTTAAGATTCTCAGATAAACTTCTGTAGAAAAATTGTGACAGCTCCTTAGGAAATGCTTTCTTTGTATGGCTAAATAGAAAAGCCATTCTTCACCTAGAAAGTCTCCTTAGTGGCTGGAACTAGACATGTCAGAAAGGGATATGAAAACCCATATAGAATACACCCGCATTAAGAAACACCCCGAAGAAAGATTTTTGTCACCTCTGCCAATTGCTAGTTGGTTTTATGCCCTGAAATGTGAGATTTATGTTCCTTATGTTCCATGCAAATGCTTTGTTTCTCTTTATGATATGCTTTCATTATAATGAAATATTTTTTTGCAGTTCCTGGGAGAGTTCCACAGTTGAATGATGGATCAGGTGGACAAATACAATGGATGTATTCAATTCCTGTGAGACCTGGACAGGCTGGAGAGACCAGTGCAGAGCCACTAAGATGATGAGGGAACTGGAGCATCTCCCATATGAGGAAAGGCTGAGAGAGCTGGGTCTATTTAGCCTGGAGAAGAAGAGACTGAGAGGGGATCTCACTAATGCTCCTCAATATGTAAAGGATGGGTGTCAGGAGGATGGGACCAGACTATTCTTGGTTGTGCCCAGCAACAGAACAAGGGGCAATGGTCACAAATGAGTACACAGGAGGTTCAACCTATACATAAGGAAAAACATCTTTACTGTGACAGAGCACTGGAGCAGGCTGCCCAAAGAGGTTGTGGAGTCTCCTTCTCTGGAGACATTCAAAACCCACCTGGACACGTTCCTGTGTGACCCAGTCTAGCTGATCCTGCTCCGGCAGGGGGGCTGGACTGGATGATCTTTCAAGGTCCCTTCCAACACCTTCCATTCTGTGATTCTGTGATCCTATGATACTTCACACTATATTTATCTGGCATTTCCACTAAATTTGCTGGTAGCATGATTGCCCACTGTTTCAGCATCTGGAATGGCATTTCCTAATCTGTTTAGACTTGCAGTACAGCAGTGGGAGAATTCAATATGCAGTCATACAATCATTTAGCAAAAATTTGAGGATGAGACGAGGTGGAAAACTGCACCACCAATTCTTCAGGCAAAGCATCATGAAAGCATTTTCTGTAATACAAAGTGCTTACTGTCATAAATACTTAACTTCCACTCTCAACTAGAAGTCCTAGTTTTTCTCTGATCAACATTGTATGCCAGTCCCCTTAAGAGAGTAAGAGTTTAATTTCACTCTCAACCAGGAAACAAAGTAGAGAGACCAATAAAATATATGAACCTACTATTAGAAAGTGCTGCACATAAAGGACAGCCAGCAGAAGGAATGGTTTATCTATCCATGAGTGTGATAGCAGCCGCTGCTGTCCTGTCCTTCTACTGCATCTGACTTCAAGCATTGAAGAACAAAATTCTTGATGTAGTCAAACAGTGGTTTTTTTTCTCACCAGCATTGATGTTTTCTAATGAGGAAGTCCATTTTCTAAGTAAACTAATACCAACAGTATACCCTAACAGTAGTTATGCCTACTTTGGTGGAGTTCATGCAGGAATTACTTTGAGACTGAGAATTGACCTTGCAGCATATGAGAAATATATAGGAAAGGGTTCCTA
Source organism: Mesitornis unicolor (assembly GCF_000695765.1). NCBI lineage: Eukaryota > Metazoa > Chordata > Aves > Mesitornithiformes > Mesitornithidae > Mesitornis > Mesitornis unicolor. The sequence continues at coordinate 8,894 of NW_010195596.1, forward strand.
GGTTGTCTTCTGTCCTCTGACTCTCAGCAGCCCTTTGAAATGTTGATTGCTAGTTACCTAAAGACATAAAACACTTCTCTGATGACAAAAAGGTTGTGATCCCAAAAGAATCCCCCTATATTCGGTGTAGCGGTTCCATCAGTCGGAGGCTGTTTTGTGTCTCAACCTTTAGATGGCGACAGAGGTCCAGTGAATGTCTCTTGGCACTTCTTTTGGCCTTATCCTGTCAAAATAATTTTGGATAAGGAGTCATTCAGCTCTTGAGAAGGCTACAAGGGACAGAGGACAGCACTTGTTGCCCTGAACTGGTTCAACTACTTTGGAAACAAGGGAAAGGTTTACTTTGGACTAGACAATTTTATCAGTTCTCTTGAAGAGAAGCAATGACTTAACTTCAGGTGTTCTTGCTAGGGGTCTTCTAAGAATGAAACTGATGATCTCCTTGAAAGGTCTGTCTCTTTGAGGTGTTCCCTGTACAGCGTCTCAAAGGGATAAAGTAGTTGTTATCAGAGAGGTAAGCAGCCTAAGCCTTAGCCTTTTGATGTCCTTAATTTATTTCAGATCCAGAAAGATTATGAGTAGTCTACAGTATCAGTGAGAGAAACTGTAGTAAAAATAGTCTAAGCAATCCTGTTTCCTCATTCTGGAAGTGCAGCTGATTGTGACTGCCATCTCGTCTAAAAAGGATGTATGAAATTCACCTATTTCTCTACCAGTTTTGTGTTTGTGTATGAAATCAGTTTTAAAATTCTGCTAATAACTGCTTTTTCATAAAATTCACGGGGTGAGTGTCTCCCTCATTTCTGCATCTTCGTCAGCACGAAAGATAGATTCTGCTTTGGAAATTTTGTGCAGCATTTCTGATTAGATTCCCAAAGAGAGCAAGTGTTAAGATATTGAACTTCAGTGCATCATAATGGAATTTGAGCATTCAGCTCTCTTGGGTGTTCTGAGAAGTTTAGCTCTTTTTCAGCTCTGTGATACCAATGGAGCAAGTAAAACTGGCAAAATACAGTAAAAAACACAGCTGTCCATTTCTGTGGCAATACAGATGAAAAACCTATGATTAAGACTTGCTGAAGAGTAAGATCCTGTATTTGCAGTGTCCACTTTCTCTCCAGGGTCACAATTCCACACTTTTTTTTTTCTTGAATCCCAGTTCTGATGCATTATAGTTGCATGCAGCCACCAAATCAAATGGCAGATGCTCTTGTCCTTCAACTCAGTGAAACTCCCATAAAGCAGTCTGTGTAAATTAATCACAGTTAACAATTGCGGAATCTATGTTTATGTTCTAATTTTACATCAGCACACTTTACTAAGATTTTAAAGGCCAAACACTGTGACTAACCACATCTTTCCCAAATGCCAGCAGATTCGTACTAAGGGTTTTGCAACATTTTCTTCTTAATCATGCTTAGTTTTAATCTTCTTGTTGGTATTCAACTTCTGTGAGTAAAAGACGACCAAATTCTGCCCCTTTGCAGTGGTCTTACCATTGATTTGCCTGGATATAACTGAAAGCAGTGTTAAGTATTTCTTTATGCAATCCCTTATACAGTGTCCTGAACAGTGTGACAGTTTGTGTAGCATGTCTGTCATGTGGCCAATTCCTTATGTGGCTTCTCTTGGAAACAAAGTTTGGACTGTCCCCTCAGCCTCAGGACCCTTCCTGCAAGGCCAGGTGGAGACAGCTGACACGTAATACGAAGTATGCAGAACTGGTGGACCACATCCTGGAGTCTTTGCTTCTACAAGACTTACATCATATTCAGTGGGATTTTCATTTTGCCAGGGACATAGGATCAATTCCTTTTGATCTGTGTGACACTGACTCCAGTAACTCTAAAAAGGCACATCAAAATGGTCCCAGCTTGAGTCTGAGACCTTTTATGAAAAGTCTGTTTCTCAAAGCTTATTCTTATGCTCAGTGTTCTCAGGTATCACTGTTTAGAACCGTTTCAGATAAAGCACTCTTGCAGATATTCTGGTTCTTGGGCAGTAAAGTTAGTCTTGTTTCTGCAGGTGGAACAGATCAGTGACTTCTGGATTCTGACCTGAAGAACATGCTGAGACTGATGCCTCTGTTCCAGCTGAGTGCTGGTTCATTTCTCTCTGGATGTACGACATTTTACTCCTTCTGCTCTCCAGCAGGGCAGCCATTGTCCTGTACATCCTTGACATGCTTTGACATGGCACCAAGAACAAGCTGCTCCATCACCTTTCCAGGGATGGAGGTGAGGCTGACTGGTCTGTAATTACCTGAGTCTTCCTTCCTACCCTTTTGGAAGACTGGAGTCACATTGGCTTTCTTCCAGTCCTCAGGCACCTCTCCTGTTCTCCAGGACTTTTGAAAGACGATGGAAAATGGTCTAGCAAGGACCTTCACCAGCTCCCTCAGTACTCATGGGTACATCCCATCAGTGCTCATGGATTTGTAGATGACCAGTTAACTTAATTGCAAATATTGAGGGCTTGGGGTTTGGTGATGTGATTTTTCCCAGTTGAAGCATCTGACCCCATGCCTGTAAACACTTGGCCACAATCCTCTTTAAAGCAACTGCTAGATGTGGTAAGTAGCACAGTCTGTAGAACTAGACAGTGAATGTCTGAGACTTGTGATGTTTGTGTAACTCCAAGCCATACACAGATGCCACCAATTAGCTAAACAACGGGGAATTACCTCAGTGAAATGAAAGGCCTTATCCTGAAAACCTGATTCATGAGATCTCCTACCATCTATCTCCTACAAGGTTATTAATCATTACAATCTTCTTGTTTAGGCTGTTTTACAACCCAGAAAGTTAGAGAGTAAGAGCATGAATTGTGTCACTTCTGCCATCTGAGGTGGGCAATTCCCATTCATAGCCTATACAGAAGAGGGAGGGAAGCAATAATTTCTATTTATAGCCCTTCCCTTTACTGTGAAATAAATACTTCAGGCTTGGATTTGTCATGTACATAAAAATCAGTGACAGATGGAAATAGCCTTCTGTGTGCCTGTGTGGAACAGCAGGGTTGCAGTATCCTTTTTGGAAAACAGGAGGAAAAGAGAGGCATGGACTTTTGGGAAAGGCAATGTCCTGCCGGACCAACTATTATTACTGTAGCCAGAAAAAGAGAACAAATACAGTGATTCACCAGTTCTATTGTCAATGACAATGGGCTCATATGAACATAGCTGTTTAGTCTTTTCTTTTTAAGTTTCCAAGTGCTATTAAAATTCATGTATTTTCTTCTGATGCTATGGACACCATGGCTGTGCTCATTCACAAATGGAGATCCAAGACATCCCTTCTAGTCTCTGTTCTGTGGCACACTGCAGCAATGGAGCATTCCTGGACAACCTTGTCTGGTAGATCACTGCCTACCAGCAACTAAGCAGGCATATGTATGGACCAAGAGCAGAAAGGTAGCTAAAACAGCAAAAATCCTGACATGCAGGGAAGGACAGATAATCAGCCCTGGCTGTTGACTTGCAATGTCATGCAATGCTCAGAGAGGCAAACTGCTGCTTGGCTCGTGCTGAAGTGAGGAGATTCCACGTCCTCTCGTTGCTTTTCTCCCAGCTGAGATCCAAACTGGAATTCAGCCTACCAAAGGAGAGTCAGCAGTCACATCTCAGTTCCCCTCTGGAGTGATAGAATTTGATCCCTTTGGGTACATTATTTCTGATGCCTACTAGTCACATGCTTTCAAACCATCATGGTGATCCCTTTATCCCCTCACATCAGATCTCTGAATAGGGAACTCACAAGTAATTCTTCTTTTGTCCCTTTTCGCCTTCAGGCTACTTATTTCTTTCTGCCGTTTTCATTAGGTTTTATACTCCCAGTGGAGCTCTCACACCCTCTTCTTTATCTCCAGCTCCTGTTCCAATACTGCCCCCCAGACCTGTCTGTTTTCCACTGCATTCAATGTTCTCTTCACTGTGAGGCCATGCTTCCTCTCCTCCACTCCTTCAACTCCTGTGAAGGCTCTTCCCCCACACCACTACCTTTGTTTCCTCTCCTTCTCCTTTGACATTCTTTTCTCTTCCTCTCCTGCTTACTGGCCCTGTCCAAAGCAAAAGTACTGTGAGGCAAACACTGTGTTTCCAGTCCTGCCCATCTGTGCAAATTACAGGGTCTACATCTTTGCAAGGACACAAGACAGGAAAGTCTGCCAGGCTAAAAAGCTAAAAGCTAAAGTTATTGCCATAATCTCCATTCAGTCAGGCTTTCACTGCCATGAGAACGAGGACCACCATAAAAACAGGAAAGAAGACACAGGGTAAGACTGAATTGCAGTACAGTCCTGCTGGGAGGTTAAGATCCTGGGACCTAAACACAGGCAGCTTTTCTGGCATTTTAGAAGTGAAAGAACACCCAAACTCCCATGCAAAGCAGGGAATTATGAGGGAAGACCAACAAAAGGCGGCAGAAGCAGCCCACATAAAATAACTCAGGGCATCCCAAATGATACCAACTTCCTATGCTTAGCACCTGAATCCCTTGACATGCTCTGCCTTACCTTAGTATCCAGCTGGGGTGAAGAGAAATAATTTCCCTGTGGTTCAGCAATTTATTTTTAAGGTGAACATAATGTCTCCCTTAACCACCTCATGGAAATACCGTGTGGTTTAATCAAAGCACCAGAAAGCCCAAACAAAACGTTAAACATCAAGACTTAAAGAAAAAACACAGGGGGTTGGATAAGGTGACCTCCAGAGGCCTCTTACAAGCTCAACCATTCTGTGATTCTGTGATTCAAGATCCAGCCATGAAAGGGCTGAGTAATTAATTTCCTCAAAGCCAGGAAAAGCAAGTTCCCAGATAAAATCTACCCGGGTAAAATTGTGACATGTGTCAGGAGTGCTCGTATTTTTAAGTAAAAAGCATCACATTTATAAAATGATCACTTCTGGAGGTGAACACATGAAAGTAAGTTTTTGTTATTAATAGGTTTTCCCTACCAATTTATAAAGAGAAACAGGGTCTTCATTGGAAAATAATCTTTGCTGTTTTAAATTTAGATTTCCTCTGAAAATACAGAAAGTGTTATCACCATGTAATTATTTTTCCTTTAATAATAAATTACCAAGGTACAGTGACCATGGAAACCCAGGGAGCAGCCAATTGCTTCATCATTTTAGCTCCTGGTTCTGCAGCATGGTGACCATCGGCTCTATTTGATTTGCTTTACTGACTTGTTTTCTTGATTTGTCTTTGAGTGTTGTGGTTGATGACATGATTTCAGAGTTTTTTGACCTTTAATGGTAATACTAGGGGATAAATAGAAGATATAATTGCATGTCTGCCTTTATTATGGAAGATAACTTGTAAAAAGTTTCTATTCCTCCCCTAAAATGTACAGTCATTACACTTTAAATTAAAGGATTTTTGCTAAATGAAGGTCCATGACCTTCCTGCTAGTGTGCAGTGCTGTTCTTATCTTAAACTTCCTGAACAGGAGAAGAGCTGTATTATTGCCTAACACTATAAATTGTCTGTGATACATTGCCTGCAACTCTGGCAATGAATAAAAAAAGTACCTTGCTAGGCCCTTGAGGCTTTGTTTTAATAGCCAGGAAAAGCGTATTGATAAAAAAGAGGTTTGCACATATGTCCATAAAACCAACAGCCTGAACAAGACCTCTGAGAAGAGGGAAAG
>NW_010195596.1:14576-20996 GCF_000695765.1 Mesitornis unicolor
TATGTCATCCAACAAGGAACTTCAGGCTGGAGAGTATTAGCTGAGCTAGCTCATGTCCTTGGCAAGAATGAGTCACTTACTGGGTGACTAAGAGAAAAAGTTGGAAGGTTATGAAAAAGGATAAAGGATAAAGGATCAGTAACATATATTCTGGCACCTAACAGATAGAGTATGTGAAAAGGCGGAGAGGTTGAGGGCCAGGCTCTCTGAAGAGAAATCTTTCATTTAACCAGCATACACCAGAAAAAGAGTGTGAGTACAGATGCTCCTGGGTCTGCAGGAGTCCCAGAAGACTTCTATATATTTAGAGTATTAAGCTGGATTAGTCAATCCTGAAATGGGAGTAGATGTGCGGTACAGTGTCTTCTTCCCTCCTGTTCCTTTCCTGTGTGCTGTGCCAATGTGTCACGCAGTTAGTGTACCAAGCCTTCCTGATTTGCCGGCATTTCCAACTTGTATAGGACAACCTTGGAAATGTGTCCAAACATATTTTGCAGCATCTTGAGCAGTGCTTTTAATTTTCAAACCCCCTTTTCAGTTTACTTTATAAACAGGCTGCAGAATATACCTGCAACACCCACACCACGCTTCTCCCTTGAAAACCAGGGAGAACATTGCCAGCTCGGGCTCTGTAATAATTCATGTGCAATGATGGGTCCCCATAATTTTTTACCACCACCATCTTGGTGTGGTTTCTTAAAATATTGGTCACTTCAAGGGCTGAAGATGCAGTTCACAACCACTTACCCAAGGTGAAAAGAGACATGCTTGTGCTGGTCAATCTTTAATTCAATGCTGTGCTATTGTGCTGGTGGTCTACCAGCATATAGTGCAGTTTATCATATGTCACTGTAATGATCTCATTATCATCATTACTGGTTGAACACAGAGCAATAATGGAATCACAAAATCCCCCTCAAGTTGGTGCTCTGCAAGATGCGTGTAGTGGTGACATTTGTAAGATCACTGACCTAAGGATAAAGCAACATATACCAGCACCCCATAGTGGTCTTACAGGTAGCTAGAAGATCCCTCACAACCATGGAGGAAGAGAGGTACCCCTGCCACTTGCCCTCTCTGTGTGACACCTCCACATCCAGTTTGTGGTTCACAAGCCCAGTTGCCGGTTCTTCTGGTTGACATGGCTGTTTGGGGGATTCCCTTAAGGTTTTCTCCTTCTCAGTCCAGCTCACAGGATTGGTCTCTGCATGTGACATGATTTGCACCAGTGGTTCCTTGATGGCTGCATGAAAGGGGTCAGTAGCCTTCAGGCAGATTCCATATCTGTGCCCCTCCACCTTTTTGGTGTTCCTTTGCCCTTTTCAGGTCCCCCAATCCCAGACATGTGGTGCTTGCTCTGCAGCCTGCTAAAGTGCAGGACCCCAGTGTGGCTTACTCATTGCATTAGCTCTTACTAAAAAATGTTTTACCCATTTTGTACCTTTGCTTTTAGGGCTACATATATTTCTGTATCTTGATAAATGTGTGCTTATCTATTATACAGTGCAGGACAGTAGTAGAACCTATATCATGTAGTACAGTGTATAGTGTATCTATGTATAAATAAATAAAACAAACATTTATAAACTCCTTTCTATTTATAATTCTATGTATTTATATATCATTGTGGGGGGTTAGCCTTGACCAGTGGGCCAGCTGTCCACCCAGCTGCTCTCACACAAGATGGGAAAGTTCATGGGTTGAGATAAGGACAAGGAGATCACTAAACAATTACTGTCACAGGGAAAACACACTCAGCTTGGGGAAAATTAATTTCATTTAATGCAAATTTAAAACAGAGTTGGATGGTGAGAAACAAATCTAAACCACCTTCCCACCCAACTCCCCTTCTTCCCAGGTTCAACTTCACTCCTTCATTGCTGACTTCTCTACCTCCAGCCCACCCTGAGCAGTGCAGAGAGATGGGGAATGGGGATTAGGGTCAGTGTGTAACAGCTCTTCTCTGCTGCTCCTTCCTCCTCACATGTTTTTCTGAATGGTGGTGGTGACACAGGTTTTTTTTGGGGCCAACTGAGACTGTCAAGAACAGTGGAAATTTGATAAACCCTATAAGGACTAGTTAGACCTCACCTTTGCCAACAGCCTATGGAGACACTTCCTTCCAGGAGTATATAAACAGGCCATGGCCTTTCCCCAATGCACTTTCTGCACTTTCAGCATGCAATACTGGTCTGGTGGTCAAGGTGCTGTGACTTGGTTGCTGTTCCTTGCCTGGTCTACCTGCTGTGCCCTGGCTGGCAATCTGGCCTTCTTTGTGCTCTGCAATCCGCCAAGTGCTGCCAGGTGTTGGGAAAGGAAAAGCTGCAGTGAGAAAACATGGAAAAAGGAAAACTGGGAAAACTCCAGCTGGCTGCAGCTCTCCTCAGCTGTGCGTGCTCCACTGTTTGGCATTGCACTTGCTGGGTAACAGGAGACGCTCTAAGGTACATTGTACACAGTCAAAGAGGGCCTGAAACTGTAATTTAGGGAAGGGACCTAACCATGAGTTTGGGCAAGTGGTTGGTTGTCTTTGAAGATATCAAACTGGGCAGTTTCTGTTCTTATCAGGGAAGAGTAGAGATCAAGAGAACTGCACATGTCATGACTGTTTTCATGCTGTTTGTTAAGCCTACATAGCTGACCCATGCCTGCTGACAGACCTGTGTATGTTTATGCTTTCTTTTCTCAGTGTTAAGAGCCAGCTACAAGTCCGAGTATTTCAGCTGAATGCATGAATGAGTAACCTTGTCTTCCATGACTTAAAGCCACACATGCTATTCAAAATGCAAGGTTCAATTTGTGATAGCTTCTGCAGCCTCAGAGATCCTACAAGAACATAACAACATGGTATAAAGGGCCAAAACATGCAGGTTCTTTTCTGATGGGAGACTCTTCACCAGTCCTCAAAGCTTCCAGACCAGGAGGCTGTGGAGAAGAGGATGTCTTGCCCATGCAGGATGTTTCCACATATACACAAGGTACATACTCAGATTATTGTGTCAGGAAAAGCATCCTTGCACTTAACAGTATCTTCAGTATATGGTTTGGTCTCTTGGTGGTGAAAACATGGCAAAACAGCATCATCAAACCCTGCTTAGTTGAAGAATCTGATCCATATAAATAAAGAATAAATAACTAACCCCCCGCTTAGCATGTGTTTAATAGTATATTATCAACCCAGATGGTCTGTAGTTAGAGGGCTTTCTTGCAATCTCAGCACTGCGCTCTTAAGCATTTATTTTATTGGAAGAGGAGAGTAATCTTTGCCAAAGCTACAGCTGAGTCACTAGTGAAGATAACATAAATCCTAAATTCAACCAGTTTTGTCTTTCTTGCTACAGGTAAAGGAACTCAATATTCTACAGTGAGAGAGGAGGGAAGGCTAAAACGAGTAAAGAGGCAAAGTATTTATTTAGAACACATTAGGAACACTGTTCACAGTACATCATAACACAGTGACTACATAATGGAGTGATTGTAAAGGGGTGACTTAAAAAAGAAAAAACAAAGCATAGATTATAGGCTAGTTGTAGAAACCAGTGGGTTTTTCCTCCCATAAGCAAAGCTGTACAAATAAAGGCTGTCTCATACTATTACTGCACAGTTAAAAGATTGATTTACTCAATCTGTACATTTTTTAAAATTTTGTATAAACATACCAATACTTAGATTAACACTTCCATATAGTTTACAATGTTTAATTTAAATACAGTATTATGTCTCATTGACTTGTTGATTTAAGGTGCAATTTATCAAAACCAACAGTAAATAGTTTCATCTTTACTGAATCAGTTCTCTTTGGCACGCTTCTTATCTATTTAAATACGGAAGTGTAGGATTTAATTGACTATATAACACTGCAGGAACTTGAAGGATTTTTTGTTAGCATATGAGTGCAATTCTAGGTTTACCACAAGCTTATTTACAAAGAACTGTATATTTCAGTTTACTTTACATATAAAATTGCTAATGACTTTAATGTGCAAGGCAAAAAAATCCGTTACAGCAACTCCTCCCTTGAGAGAGTGATTTTTGCACCACGGAAATCTTGTGTAAAATGTTTTAGAAAATGGAGATTTTTTAGTGAAGTTCTTGGTGCTTCTTATCCTGTAGCAAGCCACCTGAACACGTGACTTTCTGAGTTCGGAAATGCTTCATAAGATACAGTTTAGCTGACATGTTGACACTGTAGTAGTGTTGCAGCTACAGACTTGCCTGTTCAACTGGCTAACTAAAGGACCAAAAAACCAACCAGTCTGTGTAAAAACCTTAGTGACAGTGCCCTCTTTCTACAAAAATGTATGCCTCCTAATCTCTTGATATTATATCTGGTTTTATTCCAAGGAAGAAAAGTCTAGAATTTGCACTTTGCGTTGCTATATAGTCTATTTTCACCTTCATGATCTCTGCTTACTTTTGGGCTGATTAATATTTGGTTAGCGTCAACAGTTATCAACAGTAAATGGACTTATTTCTGTTTCTAATGGAAATGTAATAGGAGGCCATCAAAGCGGACCTAAATTGGTGAATTATCACTTTACAAAAACTATTCAAATGCCAGAAAAGCAAATCTACAGCAATCTATTTCACATCTGAAGGTCAATCCCAGTAGCTGGCATTCACATGAAAGGCATGGGGAAATCTAGCTACATAAATACTGGAAATTCTTCAATCCCCAATTATTTCACAATTAAGGAAAAATGAAACCCTGTTCACAGTAAAATACTTATTACAAGGCCTTTCTGGTCTGTTCCTTCCTGAATCACTCAAGTGGTATCCCCTTAGCTGCAGAAATGAGTATTTTGGCACGTGATCAAGTTACAGTAGGTGTGAAGTACAGTGCAATCTGTTTAGAAGGCAAGGATGTTAAAAGGGATTTCATACAGGTGCTGTGTAATGTAGGAAAGACGTGAAATGCTGTGCTACTCCTGAGTAAAACACATTTGGCTGTCCCAGCTAAGATACCCAGTTGTGAACATGCTGATTGCAAAGAGGCATTTCATAGCCTCAGCAACAGTGTACATTCTAAAAAAACCCCACAATAAACATATTTGACAACTGCCTTTTTATTCAGCCTATCAGCCAGAACTAGAAGTGGTGAGTTCAAATTGTTGGAAGAGGAGATGAGAAGTGGGCTGAACTGGTAAGGAAAATCAGAAACTGTAGTGAATCAAATGTACGATGTGAGATGTAATTCTTCTCAATTATCCTTTAAGCTTTTTGAGATATTGCATATGGCCATGTCCTTTAATGCTCCTGTTTTACCTGAAAGCTACTGGCTTTAGAACTGAGATGTCTGCGTGAAGGATATGGCATCAGATTTATCTACAGCAAAGCCTCCATTGACATATGATTTCTTGGTCTTTTCATCATTATCAAGTACTGTTGTTTCCATGGCAAAAGGATTGACTATGTTGACTTCAGAGGTGACATCCATCTGCTCCAGCTCCTGTTTAGAGAGCTTCTCCACTATCGCCGCACCAAAGGCATCTCCCAAGACATTCACCATTGTTCTGAATCGATCCCTAAGGAATAAAAATGTTGTCACACAAATCATTCTGTATGTTACTTAGAAAATCCTTTTTAGTAAAATAAGGTACTCTAGCAAATGCAGAGCTGCTTTTTTCTCAGTGGAGATTCAGGGTAATTCTGCAACTAAAAGAAAAAACCTTTGTAGAACAAGAAACTGAATTTCCTTACATGTATTTGAAGAAACTTGGATTTACTTTTATGACAAATTAGTTTGTACAGAGTGTGCAAAACTGCAAGTCATGTCATTAGTCTGTTAGGGCAGTAATCACACTGCTGTTCACAGCATTACAAAAGTTGAAGGGATCACTTCTCAGGCCCTGAAGTATGCTATACAGCTGGTTCTCTTAGTAATGAGACTGCTTTTGTCAGGAGCAGAGATTGTGGGGTGCAGCAGAAAAGTCTGCATTGTGCCTTTTGTCTTTCTAACAGTCATTTCCTCTGCCAGAGGAGTGCCTAGCCCAGTATCTTCAGTATTCCGGCCCAAACCCTGGAAATTGGAAAGGCTTCTCATTGTTAAAGGGTTGAAGTACAAAGTTGTATTAAACAAGTCACTTAAAGGAATATGATCCTTCTGTACTGCTGATTTTTCTCCCAACAGAAATATGACTTGCAGGCCTTAAAAATCTGCCACTACTTGGCAGAGGAGCAACAAAACCATGCAATATAGCAAAGTTTGAAAACTGGGATGGAAGTAAGGTAGGGACAATGGAAAGTCACGCTTCCCTGTTTTTCTTTTCAGCTACACAGCAGTGCAAGGGCTTTGTGGCAGAATGAGTTGCTCTGTCTGTGCAGAGATTTGAGGTGGATATATTCACAAACAGAAGGGACTATGAAAATAACAGTGAATGAATCGGCACACGTCATATACATATTCCTCTACTACAACTG
>NW_010195596.1:21027-25681 GCF_000695765.1 Mesitornis unicolor
TGCCAAAAAGTCCCCATGTGTTCTCCATGTGGAAAGGAAATATATGGTAGGGAAAAGAGAAAGGTAAAGTAAAAATCTGGTATGATCAGTGTGACAAGTGAGAAAATCAACAGCACTGGAAACTCATCCTTCATAATACTTCTGTTCTCAAATTTTTTCTATTCTTCATTAAAAGCATGGAAGTACTCCTCAGCCCTATGCCTTAGTAAGTTCAGAATTAACTAGAGGGCTGTTAATGAGCCACTACTAGCAGTCTGCAAAATACTACATTTTAGTACAATAAGTACAAAAGGTGAAAGTGTTCCTAATCTGTGTGGCGTCATGATGTGCATTGCATTGGCTGAGGTGCAAAATGCACTGGCAATGATCCCTGGTACATGAAATTAATCTTTAATTTGCTTTTCACAGCAAGACACCTTAATCTGAAAAATATCTCCATTAGAATCAGAACGAGCTTGAATTCTTTGTCTGCTTCATGGTGGAACAGGCAGTTTACATGTATTCTTATTGTGCCTAAGAATCACATAAATTGTGGACTTTCGAAGTGGAGAAGAGATCAGATCCATAAAATTAGGATTACTGTGAAAAACAGGGAATTACTGTTCTCTTTCTCCCTCTCTCCCTCTCATAAAAGAACTAGAGGGCATTGAATAAAATGATTAGGATACATATTAAAACAAATAAAATTAAGTATGTCTCTGCACAACAAATTGTTAGGTTGTGGGATTCCTCTCCACAGGACTAGTGGAAATCTGAAAGTTTATATGGATCCCAAAAGCAACGAAGCAGATGAAGAAGAAATTTAGTGAAAACTGTTAAAACAAAAACCACTTCTAGCTCAAAAACTCTGAGCTACAATTTGCAGTAGGCTAGAAAGTAATTTCGGGAAAAAAATCCAATATATGTTTGTTCTGTTCTTACACTCTTCTTTAGATACCAGGTCTGAGCGAGCAGTTTGTACTTGATCTTCACTATCCTTAACAAAACTAAATGCCCACTGGGAAAAAAAGAAAGCTGGAGAAAATTGAATTATTGAGGCATACAGGAAACAAACCTATTAGACCCCTGTGGTAGATAATTGATAGGGAGAATGTACCTGTGGCTGGAGTGGTTTTGTTTGAAGCAATTATGCTTCAACAGTAACTGAATGGATTCTTGCATCCATTCAAGAGGCCTGGTTTTCTGGAGACTGGCATTTCTCTGTATAGCTTGCAAAATTGAGTTATATAATCAAATAGATTGTATCTATCTGTGAAATACATAGGTTGCTGCCAGAAATCCTTCAATAAAACAATTGGAAAAAGCTGGGAAGGAACTAGAATGCACTGGCCTTCAGTGTAAATATGAGCCTACGAAGAAGACATGCAGAGACTATGAAATGATTAAGATCTCTGCATTGATACCAATTAGTATCATCCATGCTGAGTTACTGCAAGTGAACAAGACCTTGGTCTAAGCACTAAAGGTTGCAGAGTTTAGGAGGCAAAAATGCTGTATTACAAACAGAAATGATACTCCTTGATTTGTGAACCCTATTATAAATATGAGCCTACGAAGAAGACATGCAGAGACTATGAAATGATTAAGATCTCTGCATTGATACCAATTAGTATCATCCATGCTGAGTTACTGCAAGTGAACAAGACCTTGGTCTAAGCACTAAAGGTTGCAGAGTTTAGGAGGCAAAAATGCTGTATTACAAACAGAAATGATACTCCTTGATTTGTGAACCCTATTACTCTTTCAGTTCTTCTCAGCTCCACAATACACTCTGTCATTCTTTGGGCTTTTGCAAAGATAGCAAAGAAACATCTTGGTGTAAGTTGAACAGAAAATATTTCTGGTGAGAATGCTTCTCTCCATGAAAAGCTACTTAATGGGACAAAGGGGTTTTGATGTGCTCTCACAGAATCACAGAATCTCAGGAGTTGGAAGGAACCTCGAAAGATCGTCCAGTCCAACCCCCCTGCCAGAGCAGGATCACCTAGACCAAGTCACACAGGAACACGTCCAGGTGGGTTTTGAATGTCTCCAGAGAAGGAGACTCCACAACCTCTCTGGGCAGCCTGGTCCAGTGCTCTGTCACCCTTACAGTAAAGAAGTCTTTCCTTATGTAAAAAGTTTTTCCTTATGCTCTGATGTGAGAAGGTTGAGATCAGGCCTAAGGAACGCTTTCTGAGTTTGCATGTGTGTGCTTGTTGATCAGGTAGCCGAGACTTTAAAAAAACTCTCAGTAAAGAACTGCTCTAGCAAAGTAACGCTGGCAGCACAGACCCATGTACAGCCTGTCACGTGTGTGCATGTGGAGTCGAGGACCAGCTTTGCTTAGTTCCTGTTATGCTCCAGTACCTCTTCACCAGTGAACAGATTTTATGTGCTTTGTGGAAATCTGCTGAGATGTTCTGCTTGTGGCTGCATTCGATTTTCATGAACGGTGTACGAATTTAACACAACCTGGTGGTAGCTGATGCTCCAGAAGCACTCCTTGGTATTGTCAAATTTGTCTTTCCTGAGTATTATGCTCATGATTTATGAATGCTGTAGCCATAACTTTGGGGCTGATAGCACCTGTGGATGTAAGGTTATTCACTGCCATCCCAACTGGTAGGACTTCTCTCAGAATTAAAGACACTACTGCACTAACTCTATACTGAACAAGATCGGCCGTAAGAAGAATCTTTGTCCAGTTCCTGCAACAGTCTTAAATGACTTTGTTGCTTTCTTTCTCAGACCCACATGTTTCCACGCAACTTATGTAAACATTAAAAAAAAGGAAAAATAATTAAATAAAGTGCCTTAAACTTACAGAAGCCAGTCAACTGCAATGATCAGAGTAACATCTTCGGCGGGCAGGCCAACAGCACTCAGTACAATAACCATGGTGACAAGTCCGGCTTGGGGGACGCCTGCAGCCCCGATGCTGGCTGCTGTCGCTGTGACACTAAATTCCAAATAAAGCACAGAAAAGGCATTTGGAATACATGTTGCTCACAGAAACTCTATTTTCTGACACAAACAAGCTTATTTCACTGCAAGAAAGGAGCCCAAATGTTCCAGTTTTCCTCCTGAATAGTATCTACTCAAAGTCTGGTGACAAGTTTATGGGACAAGTCATGCATAGATACTGTTATGGTTACACTGCAGAATAACATGCAATGCATGAGTAACAAGTAAACTGGATAGAGGAGAGGTATAGGTCAAGTTGTGTTTGGAAGTGATTGTGGTGAGAGAACAATGGCAACTTCCTGAAAAATGCTGTATAGCAAGTGCATGTCCTAGCCCATCTCACCTCCTCATCAGGCTGCGCAGGCAAGGTCTTAGACCAAGAAGTGAGAATTTTTCTGTTATTTGCTGTGTTGTCAATGATAGTTTCAGCTTTCCCAAGGGGTATCCAAAGTTAATTCAAAGTGTCATTTATTTTTTAATTCATTTTTTAACATCTCCAACAAAATGAATGTGATAGTTTTAGACTTACCTAATGGTAATTATTTTACCAATATCCAGTGCTAAGTCATTCAGCTGTGCAATAAATATAGCTGCTACTGCTTCGTAAAGAGCTGTGCCGTCCATGTTGATGGTAGCTCCAATTGGAAGAACAAACCTGGTAATTCTTTTGTCGATGAAATTTTTTTCTTCCACACAACGGAAGGTGATAGGCAAAGTTGCTGAACTGGCACACAGATAAACACACAAAGTAAGTGCAGGCAACAGCGTATAGTTTCTCTTATAGTTCCTTTTCCTCAGATCCCGATCTGCCCTAAGATTCAAAGAAAGTTCTAAGGCAGGCAGGAAGGCTGCACCATGAAAGTGAAAGTTGCCTTTTAAAGCAAAGTAACTTTTGTTATCTCTTCTAATCATGGAAAGAAATAACTAAGTCTTAGTTATCCTCAAAATTACACAGTAAAATTGTCATGATGCATGTAGTCACAGAAACAGTGCAACAGCTTAAACTCTATCAAGTCTCTGACTAACGAACTGAAATGCAAAGAACTGTCTCCTCCTGGGAGGGTCAGACTCTTGTTTGGTATAAGGACAGTGCAATTTATATTGCCCTTTGGGTACTACAGAAATAATGATGAAAGTCGTATTTCAACCTACAGGGGATTTAGAATTGTCCAGGTGAAATCAGGGTATATAACAAAGTAGCAATGAAATCAGAGCACAATCAATTACTACTATTAACATTACGGAAAATAAATGTTTCTTTTATTTACCTGGAAGAAATCATGAGAGCCGTCAGAAGTGCCTGAGCCATTCCCATGGCAAACCGTAAAGGATTTTTCCTCACTATTACAAAGTACATCAGTGGCAGAATTATAGTGGAATGGATTGCAAGTCTGCAAATTAAAATGGGCTAGTTAAACAAATGGATCCACCTCATTGCCTTGTTTTAAGAAGATGGTGATTATAGGTATCTCATTCTGTCCTCAGAAATGAAATACTAAAAGTGACTTTAGTGACATCTACGTTCAAAATTTAGAGAGTTTACCATATTTAAAAAATGCAGACTAATGCTGTTCTACACTTTCTTTCGGAAGAGAGGAGAGATTACTAATTATTTCTTTTTCCAAAGTAGAACAAGAATTAACTAATATATTGGAAAGAATTTTAAACTGACAAAGATGAGACAACTAAAATAATAAATGATATGTAA
>NW_010195597.1:0-266 GCF_000695765.1 Mesitornis unicolor
GTGATAAGGTGGATTGGCCAGTCCCATTACCAGCACATCCCCCACCAGGGCACTGCACTGGAGGGTTGTGCGACCGCACAGGAGGGTTCAGGACTCAGAGTGCAGAGTGTGACACACCCTGTGCCTCAGTTTCCCTATGTACACAATGACATCAATCTACTTCAGATTCCCCATGGGCACTTTGGGTGGAGAGTGGTAGGTATTACCATGAAAGCAACACTTCTTCCTTGCCTGATAGGAGCCAGGAGAAAGTGATGGAGACCTAC
>NW_010195598.1:0-256 GCF_000695765.1 Mesitornis unicolor
GTGTTTAATGGGACTGCCACAAACCCGATGCTTCTCTGATTGCCTCCGAGGGGTACCTCTTGTAAGAAGAGAAGCTCCCTCAGATGCAGTAGTCTTACTTCTTGTACATGCTGCCAGAAGTCGATCTAATTCCGGCGCCATTGGTGGTAGAGGCAGGGGTAATGGTGATACTGGTGGGTTTACCACGGCCACCGGAGGGGGATTGTTAAGATATCGAGGCGGGAAGGTTTCCCAGGGCTCCCCCTTTGTATCGCTT
>NW_010195598.1:762-4455 GCF_000695765.1 Mesitornis unicolor
GCAGCCTGTTCCAGTGCTCTGTCACCCTCACTGAGAAGAAGTTTCTTCTCAAATTTAAGTGGAACCTCCTGTGTTCTAGTTTGTGTCCGTTACCCCTTGTCCTATCATTGTTTGTCACCGAGAAGAGCCTGGCTCCATCCTCGTGACACTCACTCTTTAAATATTTATAAACATGAATGAGGTCTCCCCTCAGTCTCCTCTTCTGCAAACTAAAGAGACCCAGCTCCCTCAGCCTTTCCGCATAAGGGAGATGCTCCACTCTCTTAATCATCTTTGTAGCCCTACGCTGGACTCCCTCCAGCAGTTCCCTGTCCTTCTTGAACTGAGGAGCCCAGAACTGGATGCATAATGAGATAGGAGGAACCTGTGCAAGCACTGTCACCGAGGTCAGATCAACTAACTCCTCGCAACAAGGCCTGCATTAAGACCAGTACTTAGAAGAAACAACGATGAGTTACAGTCATAGGTGGTTCCCTCCTGAGTGGAATGGAGGCACTCGTTTGCAGATCAGACCCTCTTTTCAGGTAAGTTTGCTGTCTCCCTGGGGCCTGAGTCAGGGATGTCACCAGGTGACCGATGAGCTTAATGCAACATTTGGACTATTACTCACTTTGGCTCTTTCATGTGGGTATTAATTATGTTGCAACAAAAAGTCCAAGGTTGATCAAAAGAGATTTCAGGGCCCTGGGAAGAATTCTAAGATAAGGGAGCACAGGCAGTGTTTTCCTCAATCCTCCCAGTAATGGGGAGAGACTTTGGAAGAAGCAAGTGTGCCCAAGACATCATTACCTAGCTCCAGGACTGGTGCCTTTGCCAGAACATTGGTTTTTATAACTATGGAAGAGAGAGTCTTTGTGGCACAAGGTATGCTGAGGCCTGACAGGATCCACCTGTCCTGATGGGGGAAAAGCTTCTTTGCTTGTAAGCTGATGGGACTGACTGAGAGGGCTTTAAACTAGAATTCATGGGGAAGGGGATACCTTCAGCTCTCCTGTTGGTAAGCCAAGGGTTGGCATGGCGTTGCATTGCCGGAGGGTGGTGATGCTAATGGGAGCATTTACACTGCTGAAGGAGCACTGAGGGCTTAGGAGCACATCTGTAATGCTTGTACACCAGCACATGCAGTATGAGAAACAAACAGGATGAACTGGAAGCATTGATCTGTTCCCAGAGCTATGTTATTGGTATTGGTGAGACTTGGTGGAATGAATCCCATGATTGGAGTGCTGGTATGGAGGGCTATAGGCTGTTCAGGAGGTATAGGCAGGGCAGGCCAAGTGCTGTCGCACTATATGTAAGAGAGTGGTTTGACTGTACAGCCCTTACAGTTTGTGATCGTGTGGTGAAGAGCCTCTGGGTGAAGAATAAGGGGATGCAAAACAAAGCAGATGTTATAGCAGATGTCTATTGCCAAGCCAGGATGATAGCACTGATGAGTTATTCAATAGGCAATTAGGAGAAGTCTCTGGATTGGTAGCCCTTGTCCTTATGGGAGATTCCATCTTCCCAGACATCAACTGGGAATACCATACTGCTGTGATGAGTGAGTCTGGGAAATTCTTGAAGTATGTTGAAGATAACTTCTTGTCACAAGTACTTAGTGACCAACTAGGAAAGATGCCCTCCTAGACTTCTTGTTTGTGAATAGAGAAGGACTATAGGACACATTCTATTTGTGAATAGAGATGTGATGGGTGATGTGATGGTAGGTGGCTGTCTTGGCCACAGTGATCACAAAATAGTTGAGTTGAAAATTTTTGGTGTAGTGAGAAAAATGATCAGCAGAGTTGCTACCCTGGATTTCAAGAGAGCAAATGTTAAGCTACTCAAGGAGCTATTTAGTAGAATACCCTGGGAATCTGCTTTTGAGGGCTTAGGAGTCCATGAGTACTGGTCGGTCTTTAAGAATCACCTTTTAGAAGCACAGGAGCAGGCAATTCCACTGTGTCAAAAGTCAAGCAAGTGAAGCAGAAGACCAGCTTGGCTGAACAGAGAACTCTCTTGTGGAGCTCAAGAGGAAAAAGAAATTGCATGATCTCTGGAAGCAAGGTTAGGCTTTGCAGGACAATTAAAGTCATGTCAGACAACATGAAAGGCTTTTTTAGACACGTTAATAGCAAGTGGAGGTCTAAGGAAAACATTGGACCAATACTTGTTGAAGATGGTCACCTGACTAATAGGGATGAAGAAAAAGCAGAGACATTCAATGCTTCCCCCCCCCAGTCTTTAATAATACTGGTAGACCTTGGTCTGCTGGATCCTTTAAGTCAGAGGACCACAAGTGTGGGAACAATGACTTTCCATTTGTGGACACTGAAATTGTAAGGGGCCAGCTGTATCAGCTGAATGTTCACAAGTCCATGGGACCTGATGGGATTCATCCAGGGTAGTGAAGGAGCTAGTGGATATTACAGCAAGATCACTCTTGATCATCTGTCAAAGGTCTTGGGAGTCTGAGGAGGTCCTTGCTGGCTAGAAGCTAGCCAATGTTATTCCAATTTACAAGAAGGGTGCAAGAGAAGACCCAGGAAACTACAGACCTGTTAGTCTAACCTCAGTACCTGGAAAAATTATGGAGAGACCATACTGGGTGCTATTGAAAGGCATTTAAAGAACAATGCAATCATCAGGCATAGTAAGCATGAGTACACAAAGAGAAAGTCCTGTCTAACTAATTTAATATCCTTCTATGATAAGGTTACCTACCTAGTGGATGAAGGGAAGGTGGTGGATGTAGTTTTTCTGGTTTTTAGTAAGGCTTTTGATACTGTCCCTCACAGCATCTTTCTGGGCAAGTTGTCCAACTGTGGGATGAGCCGTTTCACAGTG
This sequence comes from Mesitornis unicolor, assembly GCF_000695765.1. Classification (NCBI taxonomy): domain Eukaryota; kingdom Metazoa; phylum Chordata; class Aves; order Mesitornithiformes; family Mesitornithidae; genus Mesitornis; species Mesitornis unicolor. Next base: position 3,592 of record NW_010195598.1, read on the forward strand.
TGTTTGGGTAAAGAACTGGCTGAAGGGCAGAGCTCAAAGGATTGTTAATAAGGGGCTAAAAAAAAAAGGTTGATAATGTGGCTTCATCTGGCTGGTGGCCAGTCACCAAAAATGTTCCTCAGGGCTCAATTCTAGGACCAGTTCTCTTCAATATTTTTATGAATGATCAATGATGGAGGAGTTGAATGCACCCATAGCAAGTTTGCTGATGATACCAAACTGGCAGGTGGTGTTGACTCTCCTGAGAGACAAGAGGCCTTGCAGAGCAATTTAGATAGATCAGAGCATTCGCCTTTTTTTTTTTTAATGACATGAAATTTAAGAAGTCCAAATGCTGGATTCTGCACTACCTGATGCAAAGGCAATCACTCACCACCTCTTACAAGTAGACCGATGCCCAGACAGTCCTGGAGCAATGGCTACTTACCCCAAACCCCCCTCCCCTTCAGTTTTATTGCTGCTGCATGATGTTATATGGCATGGAACATTCCTTTGGTCAGTTCAGGTCAGCTGTTCTGGTTGGTTCCCATCCCAACTTCTAGCACACCCCATCATATGCACTATGGGGCAGAGTGAGAGACACTGTGTAAGCACTGTTCAGCAATAGCTAAGAACTTTGGTGTGTTATCAACACTGTTTTGGTCACAAATTCAAAACAGCACTGTGCTGTTACAGCTCTCTTCCTCCTGAATAAGCTCTGCTACCCATGATTGGCTCCAAGCTGTCTGTGGGTGACACTTTGTGTGTTGTGATTGTCAGAGGCAGCTTAGAAGGGATTGCAGGTGCCAGCCAGCTGAAGTCTTGGGCAATACTTTTTGTACTGATGGTTAGCACCATACAGAATCACAGAATCGCTCGGTTGGA
>NW_010195599.1:0-17000 GCF_000695765.1 Mesitornis unicolor
GTATATATTTATATTTTTATATATATTATTTTATATATAACAATATATATTGTTGTTGGTTTTGACTTAAGGTTAGGTGGACGTACAAGTCAAAGGGATACTGTCCTGCTGATAGCATTGCTGAAGTTAGTATTACAGCTTTCCTTTTACAGTAATTTTAAAGGATGTTTTCAGTTTTCTTCTGAAATGCAAGGGCTATTCAGAGAAGGCTTTAAGTTTAGGTGATTTTCTTGAGATTAAACTTGCCATCTTCCACTCGGTCCATCCCGAAAAGAGGCTTAGAGATGTTGAGTAATATTTTAAAAGATACTGCATATTTATTTTCTTTAAACGCAGCATTTTTGTTAATGTGTTGGTGTCATCCAGAGCAGCATACATAGGTTTCCACAATGTCCTTTATTTGTAATAAAAGAGTACTCTGAAAAAATGAATAGAATAGTTGATAGGGGTGAAACTGAAGAATTTGACACTAAGGTGATTTAAGACAGTGCAAAAATGGACCGATTGTTAAAGATCAACCTAGATGATACTTTTGTTTGTTTTGGAAACATGCGACTTCTTAGTTTATCCTATAAATCAAAAATTACTGGCTCCAAATACTTAAGAATGTCCATTAATTGTTCTTTAGTGCTCTCTAGTGATTTTTCAAATGCAGTGCACAGTGCTCTGCTTTATCAGAAGTGCCTGTTTCTAGAACCATTGATGCTTTTCTTGTGTTGGGTCGAGCAGCAGATGAATTGATTTTTGGAAGAAGTGTTTCTGCGTTAGGAGCTGACTGACCTTACCCTAACCTGATCAGCATTGCTGCTTTCCTCTTCTCATCCCAGTCAGGAGGTGATTCTGTAAAACGAATGCAACAACTTGGTTTAGATTTAACTTCTCCAGTTGGAGTCACTGGACATAAATTTCAAATGTGTTTGAAAATGCCATAAATTCTGATTTATTTTTTAAAGGGCTTGAATTATTTACTGTATTTATTTCTCAAATAACTGGAGTGAAATGAAGCAGTAAGGACTTATTTTTCAATATTGGTGTTTCCATTAGAATTTGGTTTTGATTTTCAGAAAGGGAAAAGAATATTTTGTTACTTGCTATTATTGTTAGGTAGAATAAGACTGTGAGCTCTGCTGAGGCTCTGGATCGATATGGCAAGTGTTTAGTGCTGAAGAGGATTGTAGCATGGTCGACATTTAGTATACATACATACCTATGCGTCGTTCAGTTCACCTGACAGCAGCAGGGAGGAGGTTGTGTTGCATCTGTAAGCAGAATTGTAAGCATACACATAATAGAAAGTATCATTTGAAAGTCTAAGCTTTTTTGGGGGGGGAAGAAGACCAGGGAGGGGAGTGTGGGACACACGACATTGTTGCCTTAAGAAATGTGTAACTTTTCATACTTGCATTTTCAACGCTACTTCCCTCAGAAAACTCTTCTAATTGTTTATTTTACTTTCCCTTATATCCAGTAACCAAGATTTCATATCCCTTTCACTCAGGGAGCCTAGAAAGGTCGTCCTACATCGAGGATCAACAGGCCTTGGTTTCAACATCGTTGGAGGAGAAGATGGAGAAGGAATTTTCATCTCTTTCATCCTTGCAGGAGGCCCAGCTGACCTGAGTGGAGAGCTTAGGAAAGGAGATCGGATAATTTCTGTAGGATTTCTTGCTGCTTTTATTGGAACAACAACAAAAGTTTTCCCCTCCCTGTATATTACTGTCAGTTAATGATCTGCATGCAAAGAACATCATTAACTGAGCTGATTTTGAGAAAATGGAACAAATGCCAATATACTTTCAAAGGATTTTTGAGGACTTCAGTCTGCCTCGGTTTCTCATCTGTAACCTGGTTGAAATAGCACTTTCCTATCTCAGAGATACTCAGTGAAAACATTAACTTCTTTTAGTCTGGTGGCTGAGGGGTGTGTGTGTCTGAATTGGAAGAATGCAGGCTTCAGAAATACACCTAATGGGATGGGGACACTTGGTGGTAGTGTCTAAAATTGGGTGTTTTACTGCTTGGAGTAACTGCTGAACTTCCTGTTGGTCGTAAATAGACCCATCTCATACCTGTCTAAGGGCTTTTTCCATTTTAGTACTGAAGATCAAAGATGTTCTGTGTTTCTTTGAAATTTAATTTATGGAGAATCATTTGTTTGTACAATTACATTGCAATTTGGTATTTATTTGGTAGGAAAATTTTTTCCTCTTAGATTTTGGCTCTGCTGTTAAGATGCTGATGTTAAAACGCATCTTTATTTTAGTTTGATATATGAAAAAATGCTTTTGGTCTAAAATGTGGCACAGTTCTGCTTCAGTTTTTTTTCTGACGCTGTTTTCACATCTGCTGCATTGAAAACAAGGCTGGACCCATGGGGAGTGTGGTCCATCACTGGATGTTGAACACAATATTTATGGATAATCATTTGTTTGTACAATTACATTGTAATTTGGTATTTATTTGGTAGGAATTTTTTCCTCTTAGATTTTGGCTCTGCTGTTAAGATGCTGATGTTAAAACGCATCTTTATTTTAGTTTGATATATGAAAAAATGCTTTTGGTCTAAAATGTGGCACAGTTCTGCTTCAGTTTTTTTTCTGACGCTGTTTTCACATCTGCTGCATTGAAAACAAGGCTGGACCCATGGGGAGTGTGGTCCATCACTGGATGTTGAACACAATGGTCTGTAGGTGTGCTTCAGCTAAGGAGATCGCCAAAGCCCTGTTGTAGAAGGGGAGGTAACGTTCTCTGTGTCTCCTTAGAAAGAAAAAGGTTTTAAGCAAGAAGGAAAATGACCTAGCAAATACAAATTCATTCAGTGACATACTGTGACAGTATTTCTTAACAGAGGAGTATATGTGAGAGACGATTTATTGACTTTGGATTTCAATGAGGATCAGTAACCTTCGTATTAACCAGCTTGTAATACTGGAAATGGGGAAAACTCACATGGCATGGAAGCTATTTTGTGTCCAGGTTGGGTGGTTGGTTTGGTTTGGTTTTTTTCACATCTGTGTTTTGTGATGATCAACACAAACATTTGTTTTGATAAAGAGCTCTTCTGTTTTATTTGTAGGTAAATGGAGTAGATCTAAAAGCAGCAACCCATGAGCAGGCAGCAGCAGCCCTGAAGAACGCAGGCCAAGCAGTAACTATTGTAGCTCAGTACCGTCCGGAAGGTAAGGGTGCCTTATACATTCCTGTTCACTTCTGCAATTTGAAAGTCAGAGAAAGAGAATCCACAATGTCCTCCCACCGCACCTCTCTGTTGAGGAGAGGAGAAACAAATAATGCAATAGATGTTGACATATACCTGTGAGCATAATTGCGGGTGACCAGATAGGAAAATGTGCAAGTGTAGGTGCCATGGCTTGAGATATTTCTTGCTCCGATCATCTTCAGAATTTTGATTTCTTCAGTAAACATTGACGCTGTCATAACATGAAAATTAAGCCAGGAGATTGAGAACTTGGCAGAAATACCATGTTGTTCACTGTTATATTTCACAGGATTTTTTCACCCTTTAATATGGTGGTTTTATTTTCCTTTCTGGTAGGAGAATTAAAGACTAATTCCTTTTCTGTTGCGTTGATTCAGATGACCTAAAAGGACCAGCACGTTTTGATTCCTCCATTTCGTCCTGAGCTGGTGTTTCTGTTTATCCAGCAATTTCTTCTGGTCCAGATTAGACTGCAGCTGATGCTGGTTAACCATCCTTTTGTGTTGCACTGAAGCCAAATCATACTACATCACAACACACGTTTGTCCTTTTGTATTTCTACAACACATAAAAAATATTCCCTAGAGACCTTCAAAACCCACCTGGACGTGTTCCTATGTTATCTTCTCTAGGTGATCCTGCTCTAGCAGGGGGGTTGGATTGGTCCCTTCCAACCCCTACCATTCTGTGATACATTGTCTGTGATATCTGTGTATCTGAGACTTTAAAAATTCAATAGTCTAAAATTATATGCTTACTGTGAGTCTGTAAACCCATATATATCATGTATGTTTATATATAATAAGACTTTTTGGTGTCTTGTTATGAACTGTGCTGATCAACAGCTTTCTTCAGTTTTGCTAAATTGGATGACCCATCACTTAATCTTCCTTGCAGTGACTTGTTTGCTTAAACCTTGCCTTTAACAGTACTGGCACAGGGTAAGTGTAGGTGTTTATCGTGGCTGGACGTTGAGCAGTGCTGCTGCCTTCATCTGAGATTGTTAGGTAGCTGATTGCAGCATGCTTTTTATCGTTCTTTATTTCTTCTCTTCTGTCATGTTTCTTCTATCCTGTCCTCTCCAAGTCTCTGAAACATTAGGTTTCACATTCCCCTCACCCTCTGCCTGCATCAGCATCATGTGTCTCCACTGACCCAGGATGTCTGTCAGTAATGAGGCCAACTGGTTTGTTTGTGTCTGGCTCATGGTCAGCAGCCAGCCCATGTTGTCAGTGCCGATGTTGTCCTGTTTACATATGAAATGTGTAGATTGCTCTGTTCCAGGAGGAGTTTTGTAGGAGTGCTCACTCCAAGACTTCCTTTTAGAAAGAACAGTAAGGTCAGCGTTGGGTCTGGAATATTTGCTTTGGCTTTGTGTCAGAATTGTCAGATATTTCTGTTGATATGCATTTGGCCTCTGCTTATCCTCTGCTTAGCTCTGCAGTGTTGTGACAGGTGGGTCTAATAGTTACACCTTCTTGTTCTTTGCATAGGGATCCCTCACCTTAGTGAGAAATGAAGCTTATGCTTTCATTTATCCATGAGTTGTCCTCTTGAGCGGCCGATTTGCTTTTTTTGTTCAAAGAGGGCATTCTTTGTCACTATTTCTTCTGCTAGGAATATATGTTGAGAGGTGGCTCCTAGTTGCAGAACAAATGTTTCTCTGCTAGAATATATCCCAGAACACAAGCATTTTTTCTTTCCTTGCCAAACGTGTATCCAGACTTCATGCAAAGGCAGCAGTTTTTCAGTCCTTTCTTTCTGACATTCAGGCCTTAAAAAGAAAAGAATCCCTTCATGCTCCGAGAGTCAGAACTCTTTTCCTTTTAGAATAAGAGAACTAAGCATTTTCCATGGCTCCTGTTCTTTCTGCACTGGAAATAACAGCTTCCTTCATTACTGCTTGTCCAATAGATGACTTATTTTCTTGCAATGCGCATTGAGGTGCTTGACTGACTGGGATTTTGACTCATTGCACAGAAAGACTTGCCCAAAGCAACATACGCTGCCTCTTCGAAATTTCTCGACTGTCGCTTGTAGATGTCAAACCTAGAGCTGTACTCGTTCCTTCACCATTACTGAAGCATTCAGAACAAGACTGTGTGCAGCTGAGCTGTATGGCGAATGCAGCTCTCTGAGAGGATGCATGTGGGAGATGTTACTTGAATTATACTGGATTATGGGCAGACATCTGACACATCAATCACAACAAGAATTTTCATTTATTTTTTTTTTAAGATCTTTGGTCTGCATGACTGTCCTTTCTGAAATAGTGCTTAAAATGTTCATTTGAAGTGAAGATCTTGCTCTACCCTTTTGAAGTATGCCATGAAGGAAAAGAGTAACTAAAAGATTGAGATCCACTGTGGTTTGGAGGCAAAGTATGAATTGACACATGGCCAACCTGCCTCAGAGAGCTCTAGCTACTAATGTCGGATTTTGTTGACATCTCTGCTTGCCTTTTACTTACTCCTTGTGAAAAGAGGTTGAATGGGACTCCAGCTGTCAGCTTCTTTCAGGTCTGCTAGGGGAGGTGAATTGGAACTCACTGTTCATATCTTAGAGAGTAGCAAAGAAAATATTCCCTTAAGGGTTACTGTTTGTTTATCGTAGGAAAGCAGCCTGTTAGAGAACTGACTTTTAATCACATGGGCAGTATTTTCTATTTGGAGTGTTCTTTGATCATCTTAATATTTCCTAAATTATAGCTGCGGATGGTGGTCTTTTCCCCTCTCGATGTATTTAAGTTGGGAAAGTGTGTGTATATATATTTACATAATTATTTCCACTTTTGGTTTATGCTATTCAAAAAAGGTTAAAAAGTATGGAAATGAAGAGTTCATAAAATCACTGTTCATCGTTGGTGTTTCTCAAACGTCTTTGTAAGGATGAAGAGCATCAGTTATAACTGCTTGCATTGCATATGTGTTTTCCTTACATTTATAAATCCAGCAGGATTTAGTAAAAGATGCTGACAGCTAGGACAGATCAAGGAGATTCTAGACATCCATCAGGGTTCATTATAACTGGGTAAATAGATTCAGCATGATAGGAGCATTTGGAAGACGCTTGGGACCAGCTCAGTTCACTCCCTGTAATTGTATGTGACAGTTCGTATGTTCACAGATGTGGTGGGGAATGCTAATTTGTGGTTTTACATGCTGCCACATTAGAGCTATCAGAAATTCCCCATTTGTCTTTCTCAGATCTTGGGGAAAAGAGGGTTTTTGCAAGCAGTTCTCTCTCAGAAAAGCCCAAGCAGGCTGCAGGAAAAAATAAAATCTTTGGAAAACTCCTATCACGGAAAGGGTTGAATTTTCCATATGTGTCTCCTCAAATCCATGGTTTATCAAACAGTAGTTACTGGACTTGGGGTAGGCTGATATGGCTGAATGATACTGCTTTTATTATATCCAGGCTCACATTACCTAACTGCTGACTTTTTTTCCCCCTTAAATCTCTGAAATGTTCCTTGGCTATAGAACTGGTTGAAAAGAGATGTAATCTCATTTCTAAAAATATCCTTCTGGGCATTCATTTTGTTTCCAGCAGTGTTCAGGAAATTTGAGAGATGCAGTACAAAATTTTCTTATATACTGAAGCAAATTTCAGCAGTTTACCAGCTCTCTATGGGATAGCTGATGTGAAGGTGTTCTCTGCTTGCAGAAGTGACTTTGTGTATCAGGCACCACTTCTGTAGTCCCATGACTTATGCTTTGTCCGTGTAGGTTCCATGCTTTGTCTTGCAGCTTACCTCAGAGCTCCTGTGCTGAACTGTTGAATCACCTGTGGTGTTGTAGCTGTACATTTGTGGTAGGTACTCACACGTGTGTGTATGCAGAGTCTGCTCCAGGTTTGAACCTGCTGGGACTGGATGCTGCAGAAGACGGGTCCATGGTAGGAGAAAAGCAGAAGGAAATGGGAATTGTCCTGCAGAATCTTGGTGAGGGAGTCAGGATGTCGTTCTCATTTTCCTCTTCATTTGGAAGCTTTTCCTTATTTCCTGATGTGTACTGCAAATTTCTGTCTTTTCAAGACATCGTTGATGAACAAAAAGGGGCTTTTCTTTTTGATGAGTTCCACTGGAAATGAAGCACTGTGACCTGCAGTAGATCCAAAGAAAGGTCTCCAGTACACAGCAGCATTTTGATGTGCCATTTTCATTTGTAGACGTTTCTGAGCCATTTCATTTTCCCGTTGCTCCCTGGCTCTGCAGAGACACCTCAGTGCCATGCTGCCATCTCCCTTCTTTGGGTTTCATACAGGTGCAAGAGAGTAAGGAAAAACTGTGACATCAGTGTAGAAGAATGAGAGGAAGCTCTATGCAATTTGGGTATACATATATCTTCTGGGAGCAGGGGTTCAGAGATGGCCAGAATTATGGTCATGCCATGTAGCTGGGATGTAGGAACATGAGGGTCTTAGTGCTTGAAGGGAATATGGTGAGGAGAGGAGCAGCATGGAGGAAGCATGGGACTGTCCAGAGGTGTACGGCCTTTGGAGGACTCTCCCCTCATTTGACACTGACATTTCCGTTGTTATAGCCATTGAAAAATTAAAAGAGGATCTGAAACAAGTGTTTTGAAGATGACATAACAATAGTATTACTGCATAATTCAGAATTCCTGGAAGGTTAGACTTTGCCATGCTGAAAAGGTGTGAGGCCAGTAGACTACTGTAACTGTGTTATAGCTTGAGTGCATTTAAGTGTTTAAAAATAAGAAAAACAGCCAAAGAAACACATTAAAAGCATGAAAATCTATTTGGTTGACAATGGATAGGAAATAATTTTGTGGATTAAACATTTTTTTCGTAGTTGTATTCTACTAGATCAGAACTGGGTAATTAAATATATGTATAACATTCACTGCAATTACATACACGTCAGTTCTGAAAACTGCTCTTGGAGGGCCTTGAAAAAGCATCCAGGGAAAATGTATTGGCATCAGCCATCGTTCATTGGTCACCTGGGCCTTCCCTCAGAAAAGGAGCAAAATTCAGATAGCCCTGCCATGACAGGCACTTTGTTTTTCCAAGGATCCAGCTAATGTGCAAAAAATAAGTATCATTTTAACTGGTACAGCAGTCTTCTTGCCACGTGAGTTCTCAGGTGCCTGTTACTTGCAATACAGAATCTACATCGGTCTTTTCCCTTTGTAATTCAGCCCATCAAGTCCATCTCTGTGTATCCACCTCTTTTCTGAAAGCGTAGTGAGGTGGTTAAGTGATCAGATTAGCTCTGTGTGCTGAGGGGATCGGGGGGATCAGTGTCAGATTAAGACAGGGTGGAGCCAAAACAAAGGAAGATTTTAAGGTAGTTTTTGGTGAAATTTCTGCTTCTGAACTTACATTGGTAAGGTACTTAATGCGCTTTTTTCTTTCAGCTTTATCAAAGGAAATAAGTGATTCTCCATTACCAAATGTATTCAGGGTTCTTAATTCAATCAAAGCTCCTCATACTTTGTTAGCCAGATTTTTAGGTGGATTTTCAGGTGTTCTTTTTTTGTTGTTTTGAAGGACTGACTGCATCTACTGAAAATAAGAACATACTACGACAACTTTGTATTTTTTGTTTGCTCTTGTCCTTAAAGCAAATGAGTCAAAAGAGAAAGGAGAATAAAAAAAAGCAGGGAGGGGGAAGCTTTGTGAAGGCATTACCTTTCCATGGGCGGTATCTGGCCAAGTTTTCTGTTTGTGACACTTCATCTCTGCACTGTTTTCTGGGGGGATTTAGAACAATAACTAAGCTCTGGGAAATAGCAGCACTTCCATGTGTATAAACTGAGATTATTTTCTGAGCGTTTGTCTTGAAATATTTCGTAAATCTTCTGTTTGTAGAAGTCCAGCTGGAGTAGCAGAAAGCCAGTGATGCTTTTGGAAAACTTAGTTTTCGGTGTTTGGTTTTTTTTATCAGGAGGATGAGCTTCCCTTGCTTTTTAGCTGAGAACATGGATTGTCTTAAGCAAAGGAGGTTTAAAAGACCGGCATATCCCAAATGAATAAAATAAAAAATTCTTTTAAAAAGTAAGGATTCAATAAAAAGTTTATCCTGTTTCGTGATAGGTGGTCTCTAGTCTTCCAGGCTTTTGTTCCTGCTTGTTTTGTACCTGGTTCTACTCATTTGCAAGTAATCCAGCTTAGCCAATTAAAGTACCTTTAAAATCGGGCCCATTAAGATTAGAAGAAGGGTTCTGCTATATTTAGTCCTGACAGACGCTGTAAGGCGGCTTACACATATTTTAATCCTTTAAAACCTCACTCCTGCTCTTTGATGTATAAATAAAATTGTTTGTCTTTCTTCAAGAGCAGTTCAGCCTTTTACAAGTTGTGAATGTGTGGTAAACCTTTGACAATGCATTTGGTGAACTCACTTCAGCAGGGACTGGACCTCGTTTCCTTCTGAGTTTTGCAGGCTCTGCAGGAGGTGATCTTAACTAAATACAAATGCCGTTTTTCTAATCTGTTCTGAAATTCCGTGGCCCAGTCTTTCAAGTGATTAAGGAGGTACAAGCTCATTACACATCAGAGTGCGTGAAAGCCACCAACAGCATTGTGGTCTCTCTCAGGTCAAATTAATATAAAATGACAAGCATTAAACAAAGTAATATCTCATAAAAAATGATTTATGATGTTTTTATTGTGGGCCATACACTTTAATAGGTAACCTCTGTGCTCGTATTTTTGAGTGGTTGTACTAAATGTGCTGTACTCCACAACCTCCTCTACCAACTGGAATTTATACTATGGTCTGTAACAAGAAAGGATGTGCAAAACATGAGTGGTACCTTTGAATTTATCAAACAGCAGTATAAATAATCAAAGGATGGTAGCAGCACATGACAAACTCATGAATACGACTTTGTGCATCCACATGCTGTGGCAGTCCTTGGAAACGGGCGGAAGGGCAATACAAGATCAGCGCGGTGGTGGCCTCCTTAACTTGCTACCAGGCTCTGTTTGCTTGGAGGTGCCATGAGAAGGAAAGTTGAGTATTCTGAGAGTGGAGTAAAGAATATAAATCACTGGTTATATAAAACTGTCAGCACAAGAGTCCTGCTTTGACAGATCCAGTGGGTCCTGCTAAAGGAGGGCTTTCCACAGACAGATGGGAAGAGGGAAGCAAGGGGCATACTTTTTTAGCTGAACTTTTTCAGCTCTTCGTGGGTTCAGTGTATGTAAGAATCTCTGCTTCTCAGTGCTGTGCTGCCATCTGTTCCCTGTGCATCCCTGCTTCCCTGAATTGCTTTTCCTTCTGTGCCGTTTGTTGAATTTTCCAACCCTTCTAGTAGTCTTCGGTTCTTTTGCCCTAATTGCTAGAACGTGTGTCCCAGATAAAATTAATTACCAGAGGCATGTAGGTAGTCTTCTGGTGCTTCTGTAACCAGATACGATTGCATTTTGTATGGATCGCATTTGATACACGTGTGTCTCGGCTATGAGTCTGCAGTCCTGCTAGCAGCTGCTCCCCTCTCGTAGAGCATGTGAGATGAGACAGCTGTGGAGTCTTCTGACTGCTGCCCTACGACTCCTTTTCTCCATTTCAGAGGCTACCAGATGGCATCGGTGTTCTTCAGTTTAATGAGAGATTGAAGGTGCTAAAGACAGTTGTTATCTAACTCTTATTAATCATAGAGATAAAATATAACCTTTTCTAGACAGATTAGCAGAGCTTACCCTTTGCTTTATAATGCCAAATTAATCAGCAGGGGATGAGGTGCTGATCCTTCGGGTACCAAACTGATACTGCTTTTCTGATGCTATCAAGAGTCTTGCTGTTGTCTTATTTTCTGTCTCCAGCGTTAGTTTCGGTACTACTGTACCCAATACCAAGCTTTCTTTTTTAAAATCCCAAAACCCTGTCTAATTTTCAGTTCTAACCCAATGATTTTGGGATTTCTATCCATCCTGTTCCTCCCAAAACCTTCTGTAAGAGGAATACAAGTCAAAGTTTTAGCTTTCTCTACATCAGAGGAGCTTACCACATTCCATCTGCATGGAGTGGTTAAGCTTTTCCTAAATATGACATCTCTTGGCACCCCTTCTTTTTGAACATAGAGGCTTCTCAGTCCCAGCCCATTAGTTTCCTTTTTTGCTTTACTGGCATGGCAGAAGCCTCCATGTAGATATTATTCTCCTTCATACTCCTACAGATGTCCCTGTCACTCATTCAGTACTCACTTCCCAGGAGTTCTGATGGGAAAAATTAAGTTACTCCAGGAAACTGCAAGGCCAGCAGCCTGAAGATGAGCTATAGGATAAAGTAGAATTAAACGATAATACAGAATAACCACCCCTGTTAACTCTTATGTGCTACATGCTGCATAGGAGGAAATCTGATTCTTTCAACATGTGAACCATGATACTTTCTCAACAGAAATTTGTAGTCTTTTCCAGTAGCTAATGCAAAGAACCGCAGTTATTTTCCATACTGAACAGGCTGTAGCACAAGGAAATGCTTGGATCACCTGTTCTTTTCCATTCTTACTATTGTTTCACACAGGGGTCATAAAAAAAATCTTCAATATCAGAAATCTCAGCTACCATTCTTGTAGGATGCTTGACGTTTAGAGCTTTAATCTTCCAAAACATCCGAGAAACGAGTGAGAGGCTTAAAAGATCAATTCTGAGGTACAGTTGAGGAAAATGAGGTGACTTCCCCAAGGCCATGCAGTGCAGCAGTAGCACAGCAGAAACAGACTGTTCTGTCTGCATCTGGGCCCTTCCCCTAAGGGACACTGCTTCCTAAAAAGGGTCATTTTCTCACGTTTCTCTGAAGATACCATCCTCTCATCTGAAATTCATTTGCTATTAGTGATAGCATTGGTAGTGGTAGAAAGAATGTCTTTGTTTCTCTTTTAAACACCATCATTCTGTTGTAGTGCTGGGAAATTGTTTGATCTGAACTGTATTTGTAAAAAGGCACTTGATGCTGTTTTAAAAACTTAAGTTGCTGTCTTAAAAACTACTAGCTTTTGGTTTTAAAGGAGGAAAAAGTCAAGGTTATTTAAAAGACCCTTCATAATCTGGATAAGGTTCGTTCTAGTTGCTATTGCTAGAGCATTTGATTATAGTTACCTTGGTAAAGGGAGTGATATACCAGAAACTGGTTCACAGAGCGTTCTTCTGTAACTTAATTTCTGTTTTCTTCTTCTCTGGTTAGTCTGTGAGCCTTGGTGCCCGCTGTCTGCTACGAAATGTAATACGATAAATCGTTCGTGGGATTTGGGTGACTGTTGACAGAGCCTCAGTTTAGAGATTTCCTGAAGACTTTTGCATTTCAGAGCCCTCTTTATCAATCTTGCATTTCCTGAGTGAATTTGATGCCTGCAGGGAATAAGGGTGCAGCTAGGGAGAGCAGCACATTACACACTACCCGGCTCAGCAGCTGCTTGCTGCACACACCCTGGCTCTCCCAGTGTTGACTTGTTATAATCTGGCATCACGTGGTGTCCGGGTGAAGGTGGTGGCTGCAGAGCGTTTCCTTCGACTGGAAAGGTTTTACAAGTGGATCTGTTGATCCTGAAGTTCAAACTGTTCAGCTGAAGGAAAAACTTACTTGTTCTGAGCTCATGTTTTGTGCTGACAGCATGTAAGTACCTTGCTTCAGGAGATATTTGCCCTGAAGAAGCTATTGCTATTTTACTGCTTGCCTTTGTAGCTAAAATCAAATGTGTTTAGCTTAGCTTTATTCGTACACAGCGCTGCTTAAGAACACAATCTGTTTTTCCAGGATTAGCACTGTACATAATTCTATAGAGGGAGTTTGAATCTCTAATGCCGTTTACAAGTGGATTGAGATTCATGCCAGAATTCTGGATTATTTTTTTTCCTTTCCTGAGCTCACATGGGAACGTTGTCTTATTCAGAAAATGTTTTGCATATTTCCCACCTTATGGTGCTAATTTCTTCATCTGATTCAAGTCCAGGGATATAAAAGTGTCTGTTCAATATTGGTTTTTCAGGCACTTTTCATTCCCATTTCTAACACCTAAAATTTAAAAAGCATAGTTTTTGTCATGGGTTAAAACTTGTCTATATCTGTCTGTTTATTACTATACAATTGATAAGTGTTGTAGAAATGCTTGTTTTAATTAGGAAAACAAATAGTTACTGTGAACTAGAGAGTTAAACCATGATTTTTTTAAGTATAACGGATATTTGCTTCTGCTAATTTACTTTGCCTAATCACAATTATTGCGAGTTTTATTTCGGGTAATATTGATCCCTGTTAGAACTTCCCACAGCTTTAAGTACTAAACATAGTGCTTAATAAAAACGTTGGGGTTTGAGAGGTTGTTTTTTTTCCTTGTATTAAAAAAGCTTTTATAAATGCTTATTCTCTGAGATTTTTCAGCATCTTTGTGAGTAATGTAATGGCTGAATTTCAGAGGAGATGAATTGCAGTTCCTCTCTTTCTTGCAGAATACAGTCGTTTCGAAGCTAAAATACATGATTTACGGGAGCAGATGATGAACAGTAGCATTAGTTCAGGATCAGGATCTTTGCGAACCAGCCAGAAGAGATCCCTATATGTCAGGTAATCATCTTTTTCACCATACTGCCAGTGTGCTTTTCTGCATTTCTGTATTTGCTTTTTTATACAATTATTTATTCATTATTGATCGTAACAAGTTGATATTTTTATGCAAAATATATTAAAATAGAGTTTAATTTAGATAAATTAATTTAGTATAGCCGAAAAAGTAATCCTAGCCCTGAGAACCCTGTGTGAGCTTTGTAGAGTGATGCTGGTCCTTGCTTTGTGTCCTGCCTCTCAGAGAGATGGTGGTAATCCTTCAGCAAAACCATGTATTTGTTCATTAAGTTACTGTATGTGAAGTATTAACAACTTGCTTAATACAGTTTGTGGGTTTTGCAACAGCAGTCTTCATGTTCTCCCTTGTTCAGTTCTTGCATTCAAATTCATCATCTATTTCCATCTTGTTTCCTTCAACTTACTTGAGTTGTATTCTCAGCTTGCACTAGGAAATCTTATTTCTATCTCCAGTAGCATTTTGTTATCGAATGTTTTCCATGGTAACAAGAGAGCAAATGCATCAAAGCCAATGAACTGAATATTCTTCATTAATTTATTCATATAGAATTAAACATAAAGAAGGCTAAAAGGGGTTGAAAATATAAAAGAACATGAAGCAGTTCAGAAAATAGGTGGTTTCACTGAGAGGTTGTGGCAAGGTGCAGCTCATTAACGTGCCAATTAACTCCTACATCAGTTATTATATACTGGTAAAACATAACATTTCGAGTCTGGAATGTGGGCGAAAGGATTGCATTTTTGTAAACAAAGTGATTTTTTGAGTTCCCTGAACCTGCTCATCTCTGGATTGAATAAGGGCCAGCAGTTGCCTCTGGCAGGGGCCAGAACAGTTTAGTAGAGCAGGGACGACTTCAGTAGTGACAGTGCTTGGGTTAAAACTTGCTTTAAAATGTTGTAGGACCTCACTGGATTACTTGCTAAAATCCTAAGCTTAGGTGCTATTAACTTTTCCCATCTGAAGCAGATACTGCTCAGCTCCTGGTGCTGTACCCATTGAACTGTGGGAAAGGAAGCAAGTCTTATATGAGGTGGTTGCCTGAGTAATTGCTTCTGTGCTCAGAAAAGTCTCAGTCCTTTGCAACCTACATCTGAAGGTTTTGAAACGAATCTAGTCAGTTACTTACACAGGGCTTGTGTTCAGATTGACTGTACATGGCCCTTATGTTCCGACCTATTATTTCAGTAGCTTTATCTGATCTGGATTCTCTTTTTTGCAGCAGTGATCTTGGGTTTTTTTTGTACTTTGTCTGCCTTAAATATTTTTGGGAGTCAGAATATAAATCTCTAAGGATAAATGCCTTAAATACTAAGGATAATGCTTGACGTCTCAGTTATCCAGTCATCTTAGAATTTCCACAGGTAGGTGTACATATGGATATTGTAGTGAAACCTTCCTTTCCATAATCCCAAGATTTATCACTTTAGCCCTTATCATATAACTAAGCCTAAACAATTCTCAATGCTTTTATTTTGCTTGGTTAGCTATAGCCTGATTAAGTTCTAAACCGCTTACGCTCATGTTCACACATTGGTCTGGCTTTTTAAGCCACCGACAAGCATTTTGTGTGTATGTAGATCTTATTACAGCAATGGAAGCCGCTACCTGTACATGATTGAGTTTGAGCTCTTGACTTTGCCAGCTGCAGAAAATGCAGCCTTCTCCAGGTTGTTGGCAGAAGTGTCATGGAAAGTGGTGTTTCCCTTTACCCAGTCTCAGAAACTTGGAATCAGCTTTGTTGTAAGTCAGAACAAAAATCTGAACTGCTAAAGTTCCTCAGGAAAAGTACTTTTCCACCCACGTCTCTTAACAGAGGGTGTTGCTAGGTCTTTTGAGATCTACTCTTGTCATCACACCATAAGATGCCAAAGACTGGTAGGCAACTTGGTATCCACAGGATGGGTTCACATCTGTTCTGTCTGGTTTCTGGTGTAATTTTGACCTCATTCAAGTAAGTTTTATGAATCTTTTGACATGCTGCTAGATACTGACAGAAGATGTTAGTTATGCAGCTTATCCCTTATTAGAAGTCACTCTTGTATGGCCATTCTGTATGTCTGATTGTGTGAATTAAAAGCCAGTTTTAGTAACTGCAGTATTTGGACGTGCCTTAAAGAATTCTAGTAATATAATGCTGAATTGGATGGTAAATCCAACGGTAAAATGTTTATAGGCATTCAACCATCAGATACATCACTGTGTTTCATAACTGAAAGTTATATCTTTATGAATAGTCTGCCTGTAAACAGAATTTTTGGGGTGTTGTGTTAAGGAAAAGACAGTTGTGTTCGCCTGCAAATACAATTTGAAGTAAAACGGCAGATTTTTCTTCTTAACTGTTTGTATATCGATGTATGATGAATAACAATAGAGCAAACAGGCCTTGGAGGGCAATACAAATATAACAATTCAGCAGCAGGTGACTCTTCATTTGCTCATGTAATTCTCTCTCTATCTCTCTCTCTTTCCGCCCCACCTCATTAAGATGTGCTGGTTTAATGGTTCTAGGAGAAGAGCAATTCTCTCATACAGTGTTCCTGTTGTTACCTCTGAACTACATCTATATGCTCTCCTCCTTCATCTGCAGGTTCAAAAAGCACAAAAAGTGAGATACGTTCATGCTATCAAGTTTCTATGATAACATGTTGACAGGGAGAAAATTTGTTCCATATTTTATCTCATCTTCAATGCCAGATCTCAATCTGTGCAATTTGTGTAGAATTCACAATGAAAAAACTACTTTTACCTCTTTGCGTTTTTCCGAGCAGCATGATACATTGCAAATTCAAACAGTGGTGCTGATTCCTGCTTGGGTTAAAGCAATAAATGGTTACATCTCCAAGTGGAAGAAACTGCACAGTTTTGAAATCATTACGAAATTTCAATTAAATCTATTGAAAACTAAGATCTGGCATTAGCACCACACCTGAAAAGTTTACCGTCCTGCGAGAGGAGCTTAATTTGGCATCCCTTTGTTATTCTGCTAATTCAAACATCTAGTTTCAAACAGCTTTCCCAAAAACTCAGGGAGAAAAATGGAACCTCCTTTATCATAGAATCACAGAGCGGTTTGGTTTGGAAGGGACCTTAAAGCTCCCCCAGTCCACCCCCTGCCATGGGCAGGGACACCTCCACCAGCCCAGGTTGCTCAAAGCCCCATCCAACCTGGCCTTGAACACTGCCAGGGAGGGGGCATCCACAGCTTCCCTGGGCAACCTGTGCCA
>NW_010195599.1:17400-26393 GCF_000695765.1 Mesitornis unicolor
TGGTTGGTTTCTGGTCTGCAAGCGCCCATTGCTGGCTCATGTTGAGTTTTTCAATGACCAACACCCCCAAGTCCTTCTCCTCGGGACTGCTCTCAAACCATTCTCCACCCAGCCTGTGTTTGTGCTTGAGATTGCCCCTACCTGGGTGCAGGACCTTGCACTTGGTCTTGTTGGACTTCATGAGGTTGCCATGGGCCCACCTCTCCAGCCTGTCCAGGTCCCTCAGGATGGCATTATAAACTGTCCTTCATTCATTCTGAAGTGCTGAGGTGATATAAGGCACGGAGCTGCTTTTGCTGCAGGAGTTCCTGATTGTTTTGTTCAGCAAGAATACCCTAAAAGAAGAAATGCTTCAGTAACATTCAATCAGCAGCCTATGGTATTGAAAATAATGAGTGTGGCCAGGTAAAAAGACATTCTGGAAGATTTGGCGCTGTTAACAGAGCCATTAAATTTTTGGCTTTGAAGCATAAACGCTCATGAAACTTGCAACTTCACTTTTGTAAGTTAAGGATCCAAGTTGCCTTTTCTAGTGCTGTTTAGCTGCTGAGGAATACAAGGTGAAATAAAAGAGGGCTTTACTTTCTCTGCAAAGTAATTCTTGTGACTTATTTAAATTTAAATAGAGCTTAAGAGTAAATACTGTGGGGCTGCATTCAAAGCAACAGTTGAAAAAAAAAATTTCTTTTAAAGTATTTTAGTGTTTATAACTTACACTAAATAAATACATGCATGGTATTTTTAATCTGTATTAAGTCTCCAAACAGAGAGTTAAAAGAGTTGGGTTTTATCTGCTAGTCTGTAGATAAAAATGTCATCTTGGCCATGAAATGGGTTCCTGTTTGATGACTTGCCAGGCATAGAGAAGAAGCCATGTTAATCAGTTGGAATTGAAAAATATTTTTGTTAATTCTGTTAGGTTTTTTGGCTCCTTTACTTGATCGTTACCAGCTCCTGGTGTTCCTATAAATTTTAGCTACATAGTTTTGTCACTACAGTGCGATACCCCAATCCACCTTATTATAAAACTGCCTTTATCAGCTTTTACTTCTTCAATAAAATTACTTCTCCTGAAGTGACCTCACCAGAGGAAAAGCATTTGGTGGAGCTGTCTTTCATTTCTCAAAAGCAGTCGGTGTAACCATTTCTCTAGTTTGAAGAGAGATGGTTTTATCCAACTGGGTTTCCATTTCGCTCTTGTGTGTTATTTTTTCCCTCTGCAGTCAACACGTGTTAATGCTCTAGGCCCACCTCACTGCTCGTATAAGTTTATATTCAAACTAAAACTCACAAGTAGTGCTGGTAGAAGTCATTGTTTGAATGCTAACAAGAATTCTCAGGAACTAAATTTTCATGATGCATCTACTTCATTCAGTGAAAATGTAAACGGTTTGAATCTGCATTAAAATTACGTAGTGGATTATGTGCAGTTTATTTTGAGATATGGGATGGTGTCTGTCCACAGTGCTGCTTAAATGACTGTGCAGAACAAATCTGGAGGAATAACTGCTCGGTGTATAAATTTCTTACCTGCTTTTGATGTTGAGATTCTGGAGCGTGTTCAGAGAAGAGCCACAAGGATGGTGAGGGCTCTGGAGAACAAGCCTGATGAGGAGTGGCTGAGGGAACTGGGCTTGTTTAGCCTGGAGAAGAGAAGGCTGAGGGGAGACCTCATCACCACCTACAACTGCCTCAAGGGAGGTTGTGGAGAGGTGGGTGCTGGTCTCTTCTCCCAGGTGATGGGGGATAGAACAAGGGGAAACGGCACCAAGCTGTGCCAAGGGAGGTTCAGGTTAGAGCTAAGGAGGAAGTTCTTTACTGAGAGGGTCGTCAGAAGCTGGAACAGGCTGCCCAGGGAGGTGGTGGAGTCCCCATCCCTGGATGTGTTTAAAGAGCGGGTAGATGAGGTACTTAAGGATATGGTTTAGTGGGTAGACAGGAATGGTTGGACGTGATGATCTCAGAGGTCTTTTCCAACCGAGCGATTCTGTGATTCTGTGATTTGAACTATTTCAAAGAAAATGAGAGTTCTGATTTTTTTAAAGAATCGAGATATCTCCACTATTACAAATAGAATCATAGAATGTGTTGGGTTGGAAGGGACCTTTAAAGCTCATCCAGTCCAACCCTGCAGTCAGCAGGGACATTGGTACCAGATCAGGTTGCTCACAGCCCCATCACCTTGAATATCTCCAGGGAAGGAGCCTCCATCACCTTCCTGGCCAACCTGTGCCAGTGATCTACCACCCTCATATGGAAGAGCTTTTTCCTAATATCCAACCTAAATCTCCCCTTTTCTAGTTTAAAGCCATTACCCCTCATCCTATGGCTACATTATCTTGTTTGCAGAAAGAAAATTGAACACACATCTGTATTTGCACTGAACAGAGATAAAAGTACAAATTTTACACAGAAAGCAGTGTTATGGAATTAAAGTGAAAGATGATACCGTGGAGGCTGCTCTGCAGAAGGAAGGTGGTATTTCAACCTCCAGGCACTTCAAGAATTAAAGCCTAATTTTACTAGAAACTTTAAAAATGTAAAGTATGACACATTTAAATGTAGGGCTTTGTGTATTATGAGAGTAAGTATTTCAAAGCCCTTTTAAAATGTCTGTCTTTTAGTCTAAAACCATTCTTAAAACATTTCTCTTGCTATGAAAAAAGCCTGATACTTCTTACGGCCCCAGAAAGGCAAGGTGTCTCAACCAGCTCTGATTTTGCAGTGGACCTTATGCTAAAGATGACTTGATGTGACATGAAATGTTGTTTGGGTTTTTTTTAATTTTTATTTTTATTCTCCCCCCCCCCCCCCAAGTGATTTGACATTGGTAATGAGCAAATACAGTTCAAATCCAAAGAAATACACTCTGCTTTAGAAAGGCAAAAATCACAAAGCTAAAATACATTTTGAAGCAAAAAGTTACATCTCACAGGTAGTTAGACGAGTTAAAATAATTCTGAGACATTAAAAATGTAGCAGTAAGAGGTGCATGAGGCCTAGTGTTTGACTTGGCCAAGAAACGAACTGGATTTGGACGAGGAAAAGGATACCGTTTTAAATCATCACATTGTACTCTGTTGGTGCTGCTTTCCTAAGGTTGAGATGGATTTGGTGTCAAGTCTCTAAATTGAGATAGGAGATTGTTTAGGAAGCGTGTCAGTGACAAACTTAAGAGCTTGCAGATGAAATCCAGTCGAGGAAGTTTTGGCCTGTGTCATACAGACACGTCTCACTTTACAGAGGTGAGCTTCATACACCTCTTTCCGCGTGTAAAGTGAGAGTCCTTTATAAGGCGTAACCTTAGGAGTATCTCTTGCAGTTTGGCAAGAGGCTCCCATCATCGTTCATTTCCACATCTTCACTAAACCCTCGACTGTGCTGGGAGGAGCACACTGCAAGGCTCCTCAGCTCCTCGGGGAACCGATCTAGATATAAAATGATCCGACAGGGAGAGAAGAAGTTAATTTTAACCCAGATCAGTTTCACAGTATGGTGCACCATGTGCCTTTCCAGAAATTTGTGCTTTGGTAAGCGGAAGGGGGAAGGAATCGGTACAAAGTCGGCATCAACGTGGGCATGGATAATACTGGGCTTGCATAAAGCAACCTCGCTGGCAAAGTTAATAAGACTGCAGCCACACAGCTGGTGTTCAAGCATTGCTAGTGCCTGTAACTTGAAAACAGGCTTACCTTAGAAAAAAGGAGTGAGATTCTCTTGAAACGACTGGGAATTTTCCAAAAGAATGCACATAAAGTTCTTTCCCTTCTGGTGCCGCAGTAGCCAAGTTGTGTTCAGATGATATTCTGAGCTTGCTTTTTTTTCCTGCCACCCTGCGAGCAGGATATCGATTTTTACTTTAAAGACAGTAATTTTTATTTCGTAAAATAATTTAACTTTGTAACTTGATACAAGACAGCATACGTTAGAGCTTCCTACAGTGCTCTATGCTTTGAGTCCTTGCCTTTCCCCCTCAGCTGACAGGTAACGTGCTCTGTTGAACTGCGGGTGGCATTTTCTGTGGGCTTTTTGCAGAGGACTGGAGTTCTGCTCTGGACAAGCGCGTTCCCATTCATTACAGCTTCTAAGTGTGCGTGAATACCGTGCTCTACCTCTTCAGTGTGTGTGTATAGATATGACAAAGAGAGAGAACACATTCAACACCTTTGTTTTAAGCAGCTGTCAGAACGATACAGCTGGGAACAGCACAGGCAGCTTCGTGTTTTGTGCTGTTCACACTCCCCTGTGTTTTTTCTTGCTTTTTCTATGTTTATTTTTTTCTTTTCAATGTAGAGCTCTTTTCGATTATGACAAGACCAAAGACAGTGGCCTTCCAAGTCAAGGACTGAACTTCAAATTTGGCGATATTCTCCATGTCATTAACGCTTCTGATGATGAATGGTGGCAAGCCCGGCAGGTAACTCCGGATGGAGAAAGTGATGAAATTGGAGTGATCCCAAGCAAGCGCAGGTACGTCGTGGTGTTTTATTGACCTTGAGGTGTCTGCTATGAAACATCTGATGTGATCAATACATGCATTGCATATACTTTGATCTTTGGTGTTAATTCTGTACCACATCAGCCACTTGGGTTTGGTTGTGGTTGTATTTGTTTTGTTGTTTTTTGGTTTGGTTTTCTGTTTGTTTTTTGTTGGTTTTCTGTTTGTGTTTTTGTTTGAATTTTGGTGGTTTTCTGTTTGTTTTTAAATAATCTATAGTGGGATGCTAACTAACTAACTCATTATGAACTTTGCTAAAACCCTACTTAGTCTTTGGAGCTGTGTGCTGAGGTTGATAAAGGTGGTCCAAGTCCATTTCTCTGTTCTCACTGTAAGCATGTTATCACAGAATCCCAGACCGTTAGGGATTGGAAGGGACCTCCAAAGCTCATCCAGTCCAATCCCCCTGCCGGAGCAGGAACACCCAGATGAGGTTACACAGGAAGGCGTCCAGGCGGGGTTTGAATGTCTGCAGAGAAGGAGACTCCACAACCTCTCTGGGCAGCCTGGGCCAGTGCTCTGGCACCCTCACTGAGAAGAAGTTTCTTCTCCAATTGAAGTGGAACCTCCTGTGTTCCAGCTTGTGTCCGTTACCCCTTGTCCTATCATTGTTTGTCACTGAGAAGAGCCTGGCTCCATCCTCGTGACACTCACCCTTTAAATATTTATAAACATGAATGAGGTCTCCCCTCAGTCTCCTCTTCTGCAAACTAAAGAGCCCCAGCTCCTTCAGCCGCTCCTCAGAAGGGAGATGCTCCACTCCCTCCATCATCTTTGTAGCCCTACGCTGGACTCTCTCCAGCAGTTCCCTGTCCTTCTTGAACTGAGGGGCCCAGAACTGGGTTTAATAACATTACACCACTTACATATGCAAACATGCAAAGTCAGTTCTGTTCGAATAACGACGCTGTCATGGGTTCTTTCTACCCAAAGCCTGGGAAACTGGAAATCTTTCTTTAGTGCCCCCAGTAAACAGACACAAGGAGTTTGCTGGCACGTCAGAGACCCAAATAGAGATCGGGTGCTCTGAATCTTAATATCTGCTGTTGACTGGTGATTGGGGCAGCTCACTTACTGTGACGTGCTTTTTGCTCCCTGATTTATTGAACCTGTATAATCACAAAATAGTCGAATACCTTCGCAGCCCATCACTTGAGAGCTAATACCCTACTTTTCTAGTACAGTCTACACAAGCAGGCTGCTGTTTTCGGAAGGTGTCATCACCAAGAACAGCCTGCACACCTCTGTGCTTCCATTGTAACGGGCAGTAACGTGGATTTGCTAATTTAAGGTTTTTTGTGTATGTTTTTGTGATAGAGTTGAGAAAAAGGAACGCGCCCGTTTAAAGACTGTGAAGTTCAATTCCAAAACAAGAGGAGAGAAAGGGGTGAGTTAATGAAGCACTAATTACATCTGGCATTGTGAATGGTAACATGTTTCAGTGGTTTATCTATACAGGCTCACTTTCAGTTTTTAGTGAAAGGATTAAATTCTGTCAAAGAGAAATAATTCTGAGAGCAAAGTTTAGCAGTAAACCATAGCCAAAACACAGCGAATCGTTTGAAGAAATAGCACGGAAATACAAATTATCTTTAATACTGGAAAGTAATAGAAATTGTAGATACTAATTAAGTACTGAACAGTGCTGTTTCTAACAGCTCTGCAGGTGCTGTTTATAAAGCAGTTTAGTCACTTAGCATGGATTTTCTCCTGAACTCCCTTTTTTGGGAGAGGGTCATACTACAAATTTTCAGGAACAGTAATATGTTCCTTTCTTTGAAGTGTTTTAATTCATACAAAAAGAAGGAAGTAGGGCTCAGTGGCAATGTGAGGTTTCCCGATGTACGCAGCTACGCAGTCAACATAAAGTGACTTCTCTGTTACCATTACGGGTGCAGCAGCTTTAGAGAATTTGTTGGCCCAAGCCATTGCTGACCAGAATCAACCTCCCTCTCACAGCTCTGGTTTTCCCTCACCACCATCTCTGTTGGTGCAAATACTGATGTGGCTGTGCTCACATCATGTAAAATAACCAGTGCAGATGGAAAATAACCCAATCCAGAAGAAATCCTGGTTTTAACTTCAGTCTTTTGATGCAGTTGACTGCACAATGTGCAGTCCCTGTCCCAGTGCCTGTGATGGGAGTTAGTGGTGAGAAGGCAGGGTTGCTACTTAAATGGTAACAGGAATGTTTGTAGCCAAAATTGCGGTAGTTTCATCATGGGGAAGCATCTGGTTGTTTTGAGGAGTGAGTTTGGGTTGGTTTGGTGTTGGTTTTTGGTTGTTTATTTGTGAGGATTTTTTGAGGGTGGGACTTTTTTTGCAATGTTTTGGTTGTTTTGAAATTTGAGAAACAATTTCCCAACCCTACAATTGCTACCAATGGTATAAAACCATTAATTTCACGACTTACGCATATGTGTTTTGAATGTAAGAGCCTTCTAAAGTAATGATATGTTAGCATTTTTTTAAATCTCAAACATGCTTTAGGCTGCTGAGGAAGCTATTTCTTAAATAGTGATGATTTTTTCTATAGCACTACTGCTGTAGCGTTACTCAGACATTATTGCAGATCTCAAAGATTCCTTTTAGTCATTTATTTCAGTTAGCATGTTTACATAACTTCAGGAATCACATATGTGAAGTATTAAAGCTTCAATATTTCATCCTGATAGTGCAGGGCTTTCAATTCCATATGTACATCCCTCTGCTACATTGCAAGGGTTTCGGTTTGGTTTAGTAATGAACACAATGTCGTGACTGTTTCTGTAAGTGTATGTGTAAAAGGAGTTCAGTATCTCTAGTTTGACCTGATGAACCATTATGGTACTGCCTTGAGGATGCCCTGCTTTATATGCAATTTTTTCTCTTTTGGTACATTCATATTTTGGTATTGGAATGCAATAGTATCAACTGATGTGGTAATTTTTAACCTGATCATTCTTATAGTTGGAGCTCACTTGTTAGAAGCCACATAAAGAAAATGGCTTAAATACTTCAGATTATTTTAATTCCATTAAGTAATTTTTCAAATGTTACCATGTTCTCTGAAAGATAATTGCATGGTCTTGTAGTTTGTGTACCAACAAGCTGCAGACAGCTGAACCAGCGATGTGTCTGAAGCAGCTTTGACAATGGCAGAGTTAGTGCACAGTCTGTGTGTGCTAGCGCTGCACCAAAGAGACGCATGGAGTACTGAGTGGAAAAGCACCTACGCTTGCCATTGATACAGAACTGCAGTTTTCTTTAACAACACTTCATTTTGCAAACACGCTTACACTGTCCACGATCCTTTGCTTCAGCTGTAAATGTTTTAACATTGCGGTTTCTCCTTGAAGTATTCTTCCTGCGTTTGTCATGGTGATATTTTACCCAGTGAGCTGTCTGCACCACGCATGTCCTGATGGGCTGCGTGCCTTCCTGTGTCTGTATGTGATAATGCCCCATGGACAGGATGAAATACCAACTTAGCACAGTTTGTCGAAATCTCGACATTATAGCCTTAAAGAATAACCTTAGTGATGGCAAACATTCAAATCCGTGTTCCTTTCATTTTAAGGAAAGCTAAAATATCCGGAGTAGAAATGGTCAATTTTTTTCCTTGTTTGTTCCTTTCATATACACATTTATCTCACTTTCTGTGCTGCTTCTGTTTTAATATATTCTTGCTTATGATGCCTGTTTATGATTTGCAGTGGGCTTATGAAAAATTTAATACAATTACTTTGCGTTTTCAACTAATAAGCCATTCTCTCTAGCTTTTTGTAATCGTGGTATCTTTTAAAAAGAATCTTTTGGCTAATCTTTTGTGCAAAATCAGTATCATATTAATTTTATTTTCTCTTATTTTGGCAATGGAACTGACTCTGACCATTATACATGCAGTATATAAAATTAGTTCCCTAAGATTTACTGTACAGAAAGTTAAAATAATGACTGTTATGAAATATTTTCCAAACTAAAATGAAGAACCCAATTGTGTTTTATGAAGTTCAGTAAATCAGCCGCTCCTTTTATTTTAACTCTACAAATTGCAGAGTCTCACCACCTCAGTTTAACTGCCCCGCTTTAGCTTTGTTACTTTTATTTCCCCTCTTCTTTTGCTCAGACTGAGGGATTTGTCTGAATGGAACAATTGCAGAGATGTGAGGCTTCCATTGTTTGAAATTCACGTTACAGTATTTTTTCAGTAGACTCAAAGATCTGTTCCTCAGGGCATATTTCTTTGTTGCCCTTGTTCTGTAAACTACATTAATCTTTCTGGTTATGAGAAATCAGTTGCAGTGACTTGCTGGCTTCAGATAAAGAAGGTCAGGAGGACCATAACCTCAAACCTTGCCCGTGCCAACTGTGGTTCCTGCAAGCGTATGACTGGCTCAGAACCAGTTCTTCTGTCCATATGTCAGGGTGATAATTTACCAGTTCTTACAGTGGAACCACAGCTCCAGTCAGACACAGATGCCAGCCAATTAAAGGTTTTATTGATTTCCTGCTG